>NC_056750.1:725627929-725875429 GCF_019279795.1 Protopterus annectens
AGGCTATAACATCCAGAGACTAGACAGAATGCATAAACGTGGTAGAGGCATAGCAGCAAACTAAAAAATACACGAAAACTCGAACGTCTTGAAGTAAACCCACCACAACTCAGTAATGCTGAAATATTAATAAGCTGTCTAGAAATTAATCCCAAACTATATAATCATTATATCAATCAATATCCTACCTGGCAGCAACCTATCCATAACCGAAAACTTACTTCATTTGTCTTCCTCTACATATAAGCATGAAACCATAATAATGGGAGACTTCAATATGGACCAGCTAACTTATGCCTCAAACAACACCCCTAACTTTATAAACCTATACAGTTACACCCAAACAGTCCCCAACTAGAGTCGACAAACACAGCAACAGGCTGTCCATACTTGATTAGAGTTTAACCAACAAGCCATCACTAGCCTATGTAGCAGGGTGCTTCCTTGACAGCCTCAGTGACCATCTACCCACCTATCTCCTTAGGCAGCATCTCTATCCTCCAAAAAATGCCACATATGAACAGAATCATAACTTGAAATATTTTTCTCCCTAAACTTTATCACTCCCCCAGCACTGCTACTGGTCCCTACTAAAACATCTCCATCTAGATTCTGCTGTACAATACAGTAACAGCAACTGCCTAAACATACAAAAAAAGTCTAGCACCCACCAAAAACATTCAGTTAAAAACAATCTGTGCACCATGGTTAACTAAAGGCACCAAACAGCTACTCGAGCTGAAAAACAAAGCTTGGATAAAATATCAGGACAACAAAAACTAAATATCCCTAGGCTACTACTAGGTTCATAGGTGGGTACTAGGCTATCTGACTGAAGGCATTTATAAGCCTAGCCAGAATGTGTTGGCTTTCGCTGCCCCCTTAGATTAGTTCCCTGTGCCTCTGTCCAGCAGAGCCACTGAAGTGATCCCCGAGGTAAATTTTCTATTTCCTATCCACTCGTCAAGGTTTCTTTTGAAGAGTGTTAGCGAGGCGCTCTGCCTAATGTAGATTGGGATTTTGTTCCAAAGCATGGGAAATCTCTGAGACAGGAATCTATCCCTCCAGCTTGTCCTATTTATTGTTTTGGTGAGGTTTAGATCGCTAGAGCGTGTGGCTCGAGGGGATAAGGTTTTCTTTAGGTGGATCATGTCCATTAATTCTGGGTTGCACATGGCCTTGTATGTCAGGCAGAGATCACCTCTGAGTAGGTGGTATGCAACCAAGTACAACTGGAGTTTCTTCAGTCGAGCTGCATAGGGCATCTGTTTGAGGCCATTAATCCTCTTGGTGTGAGGTACTTCTGTGGTCATTCCAGCTGTTGCAGGTGTCTTGTAAGGTACATCCCAAATGGGGCATTGTACTCTATGATGGGTCTGATGAGCGATGAGTAGAGGGGTACAATGACCTCTTTTGATCTGGATGCAAACCCTTTTGTGATTAGGTGGGCCACATAGAAGGATTTTCTAACCACTTTGGCAATGTGATTATTAAAGGTGAGATTACTATTTACTTGGGTCGCCAGATCCCTTATTACATCTTCCGTATTTAGGGGACTACCACCTATGTGGTAGTTTGTGGGTACTTTGTTTTTTCCAAAGGGGATGACTATGCACTTTTTGGCATTTAGCTTGAGGCCATGATTTTGACACCAGGTATCCGTCTCAGTGAGACCCTTTTGGAGGATGTCTGTGTCAGCCAGAGAGTCAGTTATAGCCCCTAGTTTGCAGTCGTCTGTGAACTTGGTCAGCCATAGTCCTCCTGTGCTTCCTGTTCCTCTGAGAAGTATATGCCGAACAGGAGGGGTCCTAGGACTGAGCCCTGGGGAATGGCACTTGTAACCGGTTTAGAGTCGGACCTAGCTCCTGCAACTCTCACCATGTGGGTTCTGTCTGTGAGCCAGTTGGCAACCCATCTTGTGATGTAGGGGTTTATGTTCAGGCTGGTGAGCTTGTCTATAATACCAGAATGGGGAATGGTGTCGAAGGCCTTAGCAAGGTCTAGGTAGGCTGTATGTACCACCTTTCCCTCATCTATAGCCTTGGTAATTGTCTCAAAGAAGTCCTCCAGGTTTAGGAGGCATGATCTGCCCTTAACAAAGCCAGACTGGGTAGGGTCCAGTGTTTGGAGCTTCCCAGTGTCTCTGTTAATGAGTTCCATGATGATGCACTCCATAGCCTTGCAGACCAAGCTAGTCAGGCTTATAGGGCGATAATTCCTGGGGTCTGTTGTGGCTCCACCTTTGTGGAGCAGAATAACTGTTGCTGTGCACCACTCTGTGGGTATGTAGCCTGTGGAGAGGCTGAGTTTGAACAATGTGTTTAGCTGAGGGGATAGTTCATCTTTGAGCTCATGTAGTACGCAGCCTAGGACACCATCCTGTCCCATTGATGCTGTCTTTTTGGCTCTGGAAAGGGCTATTTTAACCTGAGTGTCTGTGATTTCTGGGACTCTACATTCTTTTGGTATGGTTATGGGCCCTTTTGGGGGTGAGAGGGGCTGAAGTTTGCACTGAACCTGTCTGCCAGGATGTTGGCGATATTGGTCGGTTCAGTGTATTTCATGCCATTCTACACTAACTCCAAGCAGATCTAAGCATTGCCACTTAGATTCTTGACATAGCTAAAGAATGCCTTGTGGTCATCTTTGGAGTCCTTGGCAATTTGTCTTTCAAAGCTCACCTTGGATGATTTTATGAGGGATCATAGTTTCTTGCTGATACTGATCTGGGATGTCTTCCCTTCTTGGAATTTTACTCTTTTCTGTAATAGTTTCCTCCTCCTATTGTATAGCTTGTTTATGGCAGGAGTCCACCAGACTAATTTCCTTTTCTTGGAGGAGTAAGTCTTGGTTTTGCTTGGGATGGCACGATCCATGCATTCTTGTAGCTGCCCGTAGTATGCATTAGTAAAGGATTTTGCAGCTTGGACAGTGTTATCCTTCAGCATGGGGGCTTTGAAACTTTCCACCTCTGTCTTAAGTAACATGAAGTTTGCTTTTGAAAAGTTTTTCATGGTGGTTTTCTTGTCCGGCGGTGAGGGCGGAATATGGATATCCAAAGTGATTTGTTTATGGGCAGATATAACCAGCGAGGGGTTGACCTTTGGTGTGGAACACCAGTCGCCCATGTTGGTGATGACCAGGTCCAATATGTTGTCACCACTGGTGGGAGTGTTGACCAGTTGAACCAGGGCATTTGAGTTTATAAATTCTAGGAAAAGTTGGGCAAGGGAGTTAGTACTTGAGTAGTTCTCCCAGTTAATGTTTGGGTAATTGAAATCACCCAATATTAGGGTGTTTAGTAGGACCTTTATGTTTCCCAGTGTTTCCAGAAATGCGGAATGGGGGTCCTGGGACATGGTGGGTGATCTGTAGCAAGCTACAATTTGAATTGCAGTTTTGCCCATTGTTAGTTGCATGTGGATGATCTCTGAAGCATAGTGCTGTGCCACTAACCTGGAGGTGTGGGTATCCTTGATGAATATGGATACGCCCCCACCTTTTGTATTTTGATTTGGGTTCTGTGGCTGAAATGTATGGTATAAGTTGTAGCCTGGTAGTGCTGGGGTGCTCTCTGGAACCTTAAACCAGGTTTCTGTTACTGCACATATATCTATTTTCTCCATACTGAGGAGTGACTCGAGTGCGTGCATTTTGAGGTTTAGACTTCTGGCATTGAGCAGCATTACCCTCGGTTTTTTGTTACTTGTGCTATTTACAGCGGTGGGTTTGTCTTTTGAGCCTTGTCTAAAAAAAGGCACTATGAGGGTGGCAAGAGCCTTGGCCAGTATTCGAAAGCCTAAGGGTGAAAGGTGCAAGCCATCTCTAGCGAAGCAGTGTGGCTTGTTGAGCATGTCATCCCAGTTGGACAGACACTGGATCCCCTTTGAATGACACCAGAAACGTAGCCATTTGTTGAAATCGAGAATTTTTTCTTTATGCCATGGTAATATTTTTCGTGGTGAGGGCAGGATGCTACTCAGGGTCAGGGGCATACTGGCCTGGGCTACATGATCAGAGAGCTCTTCCATGTCTCTTTCATGTTGTCCAGGGAGGTACAGCTCAGGTCTTTCACACCAACATGGACAATGACAGAGTCATATTTGTACTTGTTCTGGAGTGACCTGAGTGCTTGTGTTATGTGGTGGATCCTGGCACCCGACAGGCAGCTAACAGTAACCTTCTCCTTATTCAGCCTAGTGAGTGGGACATCAGTGTGCCTGACTGTAGAGTCACCTATTACTAGTATGTTGGGTATGTTACTTTGCCTTAAGGGCTGTGATTGCATGGCCCACTGGTTTTGTGAAGTATGTATTTCATGGTTTGTGTTGGTGGATGGAGGTTGCTTGGATGTTTGCTTTGGAGGTCTCAGTTGGTTTTGCAGATTTTTATTTAGAGCCTCTGAGTATGTTTTCATGTATTTACCTGTGTTTTTTGCCAGTGCTGGTTTAATAGGTCTGTCTAAGACTGGTGGTGTGATGCAAGTATTTCCTTTCTCCTCTTGACTGTCTGATCCAGTCTTAGGTTGAGAGAGCTTAGCCTCTAGTTTGGCTGTATAACTGCATCTCTCGCATGTATTAGTGTTTGGTGGTAGGAGGAGGGGGTTGTCTGTGTACATGAGGCAGTTGTAACATTGCGTCAAAATGCCCAGATTCACCAGTCGGACTGGAGAGTACACCTAAAACTCCCCTTTGGACATGCCTGGATAGGTGGAGTGAACTGTTTTACTGGATGGCTGGTAAGGTTGAATAGAGAGCCTTGTCCTTCTGTACAGTACAGGAGGGTCTAGTGCTAGGGTTTATAAGTGCTTGCTATAAGTTTTGAGCAAGTGCCGGGCTAAGAAATGAATGGCTTGAGTGCTTAAGTTGAAAGTTTGTCTAGTTCCAAGGGAAAAACTGAAGAGGAGACTTTGTGGAGCCGGGACTAGTTTTAGCCTAGCTAACCGGCACTGCCCGGTGTGCAAAACTGGGCAAATACAGTATTTATAGCAGGGAAATGAAAGAGATAGAAATTAGTCCAAAATGGCCAATAAACTACTAATGGGCTAAACCCGCTCTTCCAGGGACAGATAGGCTGCTCAAAGCTCCCCTCTCTCTCAGGTGAACAGAGAAACTTCCTTCTATCCAAGTAAGGCATGGGCAAACACAGAGATTTGTAACACAGCCCCGAATTCAGCATTGACCTGAAAAAAAGGCGGGAAATAAGTATATATATATATATATATATATATATATATATATATATTTTAGATACACTCAAAAAAAAAAAACAGTTTAAAAACCATAGAAAAGGATACTTATTGTTATTTATTGCAGATCAAAGTTGTAGTCAGTGCCCCCAGTAATAAAGTAGGAAGAAACACAAATACAGTAAAAACAGATGAATAAAGTGCAATTTATATGTATATGTATATCTATATAGCTATATAAAACAATAGAAAACAAAGAAACTGATTTAAGCAAGTTACCCAGTTAACCAGAAAAAAAGCTCAAGTCCGAGCCCTGTTCCAGCAGTCTTCAATCAGACAAGTTCTAACTGCACACCTCTGCTTACTAGGGTGCAGGGGAACCTTCTCCAAAAAAAGATGGCCTGGATCAGTGCTCAAGTTATACAAACAAAGCTAGATTCAGCAGGCCTGAATCTGATCTATGCTACAGCAACAAGGCGCACCAATTTCAGAAAGAAACAGTTCAATTAAGCAGTCACAATAAGCCTGTGACCAGAAATTCCCAGCTCAGAAGAGCAGAATCCAGTCTTTCCTCTCACAAGAGTGCAGACCACAAACCTTCTTAATGTAGAATAACTGGCCTAAAGCCCAAGTGCTTAAGCCAGGACTAATACACTTTTAGAATAGCAGACACTGGACCTTCAATCAGCAATTCCCAGCTTAGAAGAATGTAAGCTACCTGTCCTGCCACAACAGTACAGACCACAAACCTTCTTAATGTAAAACAGCCTGTATGAAGCCCAAGTGCTTAAACCAAAAGACTTAGAATAACAGTCACAATTTAATCAGGCTACGACCAAGCAGTAGAAAATGCAGCAGAATAAATAAAATTGAGTACTTTTAAGAAAAGCAAAATAAAGTAGGAGGAAACACAAATGCAGTAAAAGCAAATGAATAAAGTGCAAATTTTTTTTTTAAGTGCAAGAAGCGAGGAAGGAAGAACCTAAGTGGCTGGCCTTCTCAAATCTTCTCTCTGTATTAAGAAGAGTGAACACTAGACTCAGAATATTATCGAACTGTACTCGGTTAAGTTCATAGGTTCATAAGTTCATAGGTTCATACTAGGCTATCTGCCCTAGGGCATTTATAAGCCTATCCAGAGTGTGTTTGGCTTTCGCCACCCATTTTAAATTAATTTTGCTATGCCCTTTTTTGAGGTTAGTATACTGTGCCTCTGTCTAACAGTGACACAGAAGTGATACCCGGGGTATACATATGATCCCCCATCCACTCATCAAGATTCCTCTTGAAGAGAGTCAATGAGGGTCTCTGCCTAACCTGGACTGGGATTTTATTCCAGAGTGAAGGGAGCCTCTGGGTTATGAATCTGTCCCTCCAGCATGTCCTATTTATTTCATTGCTGAGGTTCAAGTCTTTTGAGCGCGTAGCTCGATGGGATTTAGATTTTCTGAGGTGCAGCATGTCCATTAATTCCGGGTTGGACATGGCTTTATACATCAGGCCCAGATCGCCTCTGAGCAGGCGGTATGCCACTGAGTAGAGCTGGAGTTTCTTTAACCAGGCAGCATATGGCATCTGTTTGAGCCCTTTGATCCTCTTGGTGAGGTACTTTTGGGGTCTTTCCAGTTGCTGCAGGTGTCTGGTAAGGTACATCTCAAAGGGGGAATTGTACTCAATTATGGGACTGATGAGGGATGAGTAAAGAGGCACGATGATATCCCCTGATCTAGATGTGAAGCCCTTCATGATTAGGTGGGCTATATAAAATGTTTTTCTAACCACTTTGGCCACGTGGTTGTCAAATGAGAGATTGCTATCAACTTGGGTCCCCAGGTCCCTAATTACTTCTTCCGTACTTAATGGATTACCACTTATGTGGTAATTTGTGGGCATTTTGTTTTTGCCAAAGGGGATGACTATACACTTTTTGGCATTTAGCTTGAGGCCATGGCTCTGGCACCAGTTGTCTGTTTCTGTGAGGCCCTTTTGGAGGATGCTTGTGTCGGCTGGAGAGTTGATTATAGCACTCAGTTTGCAGTCATCTGTGAACTTGGTCAGCCACAGTCCTTCCATGTTGGCCTGTACCTCTGAGAAATATATACCGAACAAGAGAGGTCCCAGGACTGAGCCTTGTGGGATGCCACTTGTTACTGGTTTGGAGTCTGACATGGCTCCAGCAATTCTAACCATGTGGGTTCTGTCCTTGAGCCAGTTTGCAACCCATCTAGTGACATAGGGGCTTATATTTAAGCTGGTGAGCTTATCTATAATGCCCGAGTGGGGTATTGTATCGAAGGCTTTTGCAAGGTCTAGGTAGGCTGTGTGGACCACCTTCCCCTCGTCAATGGCCTTGGTGACTGTTTCAAAGAAATCGACCAGGTTTAAGAGGCAGGATCTGCCCTTAACAAAGCTGTACTGGGTAGGATCCAGTGTCTGTAGGTCCCCAATATCTTTATTTATAAGGTCCATTATTATCCTTTCCATAGCTTTGCAGACCAAGCTAGTCAGGCTTATGGGGCGATAGTTTCCAGGATCCGTTGAGGCACCACCTTTGTGGAGAGGGACCACCATTGCTGTACGCCACTCTTTGGGTACATATCCTGTAGTAAGGCTGAGATTGAACAGTAGTTTTATGTTTGGGTTTAGCTCTTCTTGGAGTTCATGTAGGATGCAGCCCGGGACACCGTCTGGTCCCATTGATGCTGTGTTTTTTGTTTTGGAGAGGGCGGCTCTTACCTGAGCATCTGAGATGTCATGGGGGCAGCACTCTGCTGGGATAGATATTTGCCCTTTTGGTGATGAGGGAGGGGGGGGGGAGTTTGCGCTAAACCTGTCAGCTAGGATGTTGGCAATGTCTGTCAGCTAGGATGTTGGCAATGTCTGTGGGTTCGGTGTATTTTTTGTCATTTTGGAGTAATTCTGAGCATATCTGTGAATTCCCACCCAGGTTCCTAACATAACTAAAGAAAGCCCTGTGATTATCCTTAGTGTCCTGTGCAATTTTTCTCTCGAAGCTGGCCTTAGACGATTTTATGAGTGCCCATAGTTTTTTGCTAATACTGATCAGAGATGCCTTCCCTTTTTGGAATTTTGCTCTATCATGTAGTAGCTTCCTCCTTCTATTGCATAGTTTGTTTATGGCTGAGGTCCACCAGACAGGACGTCTGCCTTTGGAGGATTGGGTCTTGGTTTTATTTGGGATTGCATGATCCATGCATTCCTGAAGGTGTTCATAGAATGCATTTATAAAGTATTCTGCGGTCTGGGCTGTATTTTCCACAGGCCCAGGGGCTTTGAAGGATTCCACCTCGGTTTTGAGGAGTGTGAAATTTGCTTTAGAGAAGTTTTTTTACTGTGGTTTTCTGGGCAGGGGGTGGGGTCGGGATGTGAATATCCAGTGAGATTAGTTTATGGTCTGATCTTACCAGTGAGGGATACACTTCTGGTCTGGAGCATAGAGTCCCCATGTTGGTGATGATCAGGTCCAGTATGTTTTCCCTTCTTGTGGGAGTGGTAACAAGTTTTTCCATAGCATTTGAGTTTATAAATTTTAGGAACCTTTGGGCTAGGGTGTTGGAGCTAGAGTAATGCTCCCAGTCTATGCTTGGGTAGTTGAAGTCGCCCAATATAATGGTGTTTGGAGAGACCTTCATATTTTCCAGTGTTCTCAGGAAGGCCGAGTGGAGTTCCTGGGTTTGGGAGGGTGGTCTGTAGTAAATGAGATGGACCTAGGAGGAGTGTTCTAATACAGACTTACAGGAGGGGCGGGCAATTCCAGAGCCACCAACACTAATACCAACACAGGAACAGGGAGGAAGGGTGGGGAACCTAACTGTAGAGAAACACACAGCACACTGTTCAGAAACACACAGTTAGGAAACAGAAAAAATGAAAATACAGTACTTTAAAAACTGCAAGTTTGTACTTAACAGAAGACTAAAATTCATTACTGCAAGTTTCACTTAGCTTCATCTTGTAATGCAGATGTTTGTAGCCAAGCAAGTCTCTCAGGAGTTGAGCATAAAATGATTTCTCAAACTTTGTGGCTAGCACTTAAAATGCAGAGGAATCCCTCTAGGCTATTAAATATCAGATTACAAAGAAGTGATACCACCACCCCCTCTTATAGCAAAATAACTGCAGAGAGACACACAACACACTGTTCAGAAACACACAGTTAGGAAACAGAAAAAATGAAAATACAGTACTTTTAAAACTGCAAGTTTGTACTTAACATAAGACTAAAATTCACTACTGCAAGTTTCACTTAGCTTCAGCCTGTAATGCAGATGTTTGTAGCCAAGCAAGTCTCTCAGGAGTTCAGCATAAAATTAAAATAAAAGGAACTAAGAAATAAATAAATAAAAAAAATCAGGAATGATAAAAAATCATACTACACTAGGATCCAATACAAACTCCAAAATAATCCTCAAAAATTCTGGGTTGGTATTAAACAGCTTCTACTACTTGGCCAAACATCAGCTCCAATGCCCTTCACCAGAAATACCACTGACAGCATAGCTACCCAGTTTAATACATATTTTATCAACTCTGTGATAAGTAAGAGGGAGGATAATTCCCTCTTGCTATCTGAATTCTAGGGCAACTCCTCTTCTCAATATGTTTACCAACAAGCTCTACACCACTACTAACCTAGCCACTATTATTCAAGATACAGATGACTCCACTCTCATCTGTGCTGCTCCCTCCCTTCCACAACTCCAAGAAATAACCCAACAATCCTTCTCTGCCATTTAATCCTACCTCTCCAACTACTGACGTACGCTACCACCCAATACAACTAAACTAAAACTCCTTCCCAACAACAAAACCACTGATCTCACATCCTCCTTTATCATCTATTCAGCAAACCATACCGAAACTGAACCTGACTCACACACCAAACTGTTTGGAATCACCACTGATAATAGTTTGAGATTCAACAAACACTTGGCACTAGTCATTAAAAAGACCCACATAAAAATCACCTCCCTCTATAGGGTTAAACCAAACCTCACCAGCTCCACCACACAAGCTATTGCCAAGACCTACCTGCTATCTGTCCTACTCTGTCTCACCCATTTTCACCAAACTTAAGAAAACTGACCAAGCTAAACTTGAAGCTTGCTATAATGAAGTTACCAGACTTGCCCCAAGCTCAACATACAGATCATACCACTGTGCTGTCCTTCGCCAACTAAACTGGCTATAAATACCCCAACTTCTATCCCTCCATCAACTCAAGCCCACCCATACCATAATATATAGACCTGACAAATGCCCACCACTACAAAACCTTCTAGAACCCTACTCCAATACTAGATCCCTAAGATCATCTGACAAATTCCTATCAAATTTCACAAAATCTAACAGCAGTTTTGGGGATTCTTATTACTCGGATCACACATCCAAAAATTGGAATAACATCCTGTAACATATCATAAATACCAACAACCCATCCAAATTTAAACAACTTCTCAAAATACACTTAACTGATTACCGGCTCTGCTCATGCATAGCCAGAGGCTGATGGTACCATCAATTCTATTAACTCTTACCTTCATTCCATGTGCTCAGTTCTCTCAATACCCATTTCTTCTCTGTTCAGCTCCTTCTATTTCCATCTCACTAACCCCTCCAAAATTACCCTGATTTATCCCGTTATTTTCTGTTCTTTTACTTGCTGTCAAATGTAAATATGCCTATACACCAATTGTAACTGATGTAGCCTTGTGGATATTACATTTTGTAATTCTGTTTGCATAACTTGTTTACTCTGTCATTGTTGTATAACCATTATAAAAATGTGTGCATGTTAAATTATATTATGGAGCTTTTCTCCCCAGGTCTCCGCTGAAAATGGAGACTAGTCCAGTCAGACCTCTCCAGTAATCAAATGTCAAAATAAATAAAAATTAAAATAAAAATAAATTAATGCCATCAGATATCATCATAGAAGTAACTTAATTTGATCCTACGTGCATGATTAACAGATATATTTGGCAAGGTTTCTTTTTCCACGAAAGGGCAACTAGGATATCCTACCAAGGCAGATAAAATGCTCACAGTGATCCCCGAATAGTAATTTTGATTACTGATCATCAAGCAAAACAAAACTGAATATAAGCAATGACTAAACAGTACTGGCCTTATCTATGACAGCAGTTATTCTCATTGTCTTGAGAAAAATTTAAGTTGCTCACTTTGTTTCTGAATATGTGGTTAACGTATAGTTGCCAAGAGTCCCCTCCCAAGGATAGAGCAAGAAACATACCTTACCAAGACAGGCGGTATGCTCACAACAATGTTTGATCAATAATTGATTACTGATGATCCTACAAAAGAAAATGCATCATTAGTTAGGACAGTTCTGATGAAGTCCACGTGTAGGAATAGATGATAGTGCTTAACTCATTTATTTACTTATTTTTTCTTATTTTTCTTTTCTTTAAATAAAAACATTTTTGTTTGCTCTGTCCCGGACATACTCGACAGTTTGTGGTTTTCAAGTATCACATCAGAGGCAGAGGTTAAACATCTAGACTGAATATGGAGAACACTGCAATGGTTATGCAGTTCTAAGCCATACTACTAATAGCACAGTTTTTAAAACATACTTAGATCTTTGGCAGTCATTTCAGCAGCTAGATTACACATTTGTGTTATTCTCCAGTGCTGAAATTAAAAATAAAAAAGAATAAAAATTCTGCAGGAATACATTAAAGGTGTATATGTAATCACGTTAGTGTGTGTATGTATATTATAAAGATATATATCTATATATATCTATCAATATTATATATATGTGTGTGTGTGTGTGTGTGTTTATATATATATATATATATATATATATATATATATATATACATTTGCTATATATATATATATATATATATATATATATATATATATATATATCATACACACACACACACACACATATATATATATATATATATATATATATATATATATATATATATATATATATATATATATACTTCTATCTGTATATGTATACACACATGTACACAAATGCATACAGGTGTTATGCATTAATTGATAATACACATTTGCATGGTATTCAGCAAAGAAGAGAAGAGATGTACCATTAAATAACAGATAAATAACAGTTTGCAGAAAGGTGTAGTGGAAAAAAATGTCACGTGAAGGAGTAGCTGAGTTTTGCTTTTTCATTACAGATGAATAAAAGGATGTTTCTCTTTGTGGGTTTGGCAAAAACTTTCTGAATGACTTATAGCTTCAATATAAATTGTTTCATGTTCACCTGACGAATATAAATTGTTTTTGATATATGACTTTTTATAAGCAATATTTTTATTATTCCTTCAGGTTTCTACCTGTTGGGACTTGCTTTGTGAAACAGAAAGCACAAAACCCTGTTCTTATAGCAGGTAGTTGTAGTCAGATCAAATATAATAAAAGAAATGAGTAAATATGTTGCTATCCTTTGTGTATATCTGTATCTATTTCTATCCTTGTATCTTTCTATCTGTATAGATGTACGAGAGAGATATATATATAGAGAGAGATTCTGTAAAGCTATATTTTATACTACATAGTTTTATTTTGTTACATTTACATGAATATTTTGCTTTCTGTTCTGAGGAGGACCTATCAGCCATATTGACTGATATGAGCACATGTCTTATGCTAAGTTGTTATAATACTAAATTTTGACTTTTAAAAATTCATTAACTTATTTGCTTTGTTTTATTTTATTTAAAATTTTTGTAAATCAATATTAATTCTTGCCTTAGTAAGTGAGTGATATGTACCCTATAACATAGAAGTCATCAAAGCAAATAGAAATGAATAGATAAAAAATGAAAAAAAAAAAAAACAGCCAAAATTATTTCAGTGATAAATCTTGTCAGAATGTGGGAAATTTCCAGATTTACTCATAATTACATGGTCTATCCTAGTGGTTGATAGGTTTGCGGTTAAAGAATCTGGTACAAGAAAACAGATGACTTCCCTTACTTTGATGACACCTGAATAAACTAGGGTATTGATAGAAAAAGGGTAAAATGAGGGCCAGTCCAGACATATTTCATAATATTAGGTGGTCTGTGTTTTGCTGTATTAATAAGTATGGATATGTGGGAACTCCTGAGGATGAAAAATAATGTCTGGGTAATAAACAAGTATCGTTTTCAGAATATTTTATGATTATGATAAATAGTGACAAGTGAAATTTAATTTTTAGGAACCTCAGTCATTTATTTATTTATTAATTATCTCTTGCTTACCGGAAAAGTCTAACTGGGCACAAGTCCCATTTTCAGCAGAGGCCTGGGTAGAAAAGCTCCACATAAAATACATATTCACAATGAACAACAATAAAAATTAAAACTTTTAAGCATTACTTTGCAAAAGCAGTATTGAGACACAAAAATAAAGACATTTGTCATATATCATTTAACATAAGTCAAAGACATGTTAACATGTAATAGCTGGAGATACAAGAGCAATGATAATCCACATAGGTTCGATATATGTACTGTATACTGATATTAATGAGGTAGGATGTTGGTAGAGCAGGAACAGAGAGGAGGAGGATGGATATAACGATGAAGAAAACAAGTAGAAAACACTGATACTGGAGATGTTGAATGAACAGTAAATAGGTCCGATGATGAGATGGGTAAGGAGGGGGGTATTAGTAGGAGATGATTAAGGATATAGGTTATTTATAAGAGCAGTAGTGAGGTTGAAAGAGAAGGAGATAGGATGATCGATTATGAGATCGGTAGTGGAAGAGAAACAAATCAGAACAAATCATCAGTGTTATAGCATGAAAAAGGATAATCACTTCTAATTAGCTCTTTAACAGCTTTCAAAAACATTCTCAACTTTAACAGGAGTTCTGTAGAAAGTCACACAACGCCTTCAGTAATAGTAGGTGCATTTGATTTTCAGCTTTTTGAACTGATTAAAAACTGGAAGACTTGCATGAAGTTAGGCAGGTAACAATAATGCGGGAATATGCTTTGCCGTGCACATTTACCTTGTGACGTACCTGCAGTTAAACTGATATTCACACTCTGGAATATGCTCATACTTAGCTGTTCCATGAAATGTTCAGATAGTGTTATGAATGCATACAGTTATAACAGGGAGAACTCAACAAAAACTACTTTTTTTTAGCTCTTTTCCCTAGATCATTATATTTCAGGGAACGGGGCATAATTTCATTATACATAGCAATATCTTAATTGGCATGATATACTGCTTGTGAATGAAATGCTGCATTTTAAATAGGATTAGGATAGAAAATCTTAAAATCTTTAATTGATGCATGAGGTATTTTAAATCTCATATATAAAACTGCAAGTTATGTCAGTGAAAAACATGTTTTCCCAGCATTGCTGCAGCTGCCAAGTTTAACTAATATGACAATACCTATTCACATGAGGAAGCAGGCTTTATCTATTCAGTATTGATTTGAGGAAATGCGCTACTGTTTTAACTTATTCTGTGAAGAGACTGTACTGAAGTGTAAAGTCATAATGAGTGACAGAGTAAGCCATGCAAGTAATATCACTAAAATTAGTCAGAAGTCAGATGAATTTCTTGTGCTCTTTATGCTAATCCCACTCACAGGTGGGTGTATAATTCATCTTTTGAAATTGTATTTTAAGCTCAGCCTACATGGCTGTCCAACTGTGCTCTCTAGAACATAGTCAAGGCAACTTTAATTCCAAATTTCAATGAAATATTAATGCATTTCACAAAAGACATAAAAAGATATGCAATATGTTTTTCATGGCCACCTGGTGTAGGAAAGTATGTATTCATATATATATATATATATATATATATATATATATGTGTGTGTGTGTGTGTGTGTGTGTGTGTTTAGAGATTTGTTCTTGGTTCATTAATAAATACACTGTGCTCAAAATCCATATGAGTGATGCAAGACCAAACAATTCTATGAACTATTAACCCGCTTACGTGCATTTTATTGCAGTACAGTTAAACATCACTAGTTGAAATTAATTATATATGTTAACCAACAGTGCAAGAGGGAACTTCAAGGAAATATGCTCCCTCTTGATGAAATGATTATTCAGAGTTAGCGCACTGTACAAACACATCACTGGCATTTGGCAGGTGAAGGGATCTGCCTGAGTAAAACCCGTCTTTGGGCTATTTATTATTTGTGGCCACTTTCATGCAAACAAGTGTTAAATAAGTTGCTAGCAAGACATTTATGGCGCAAGTAATTATTCTGCTTGGGTAAAAGTCATTGACCTTGAGTGGTGCCATGATACTCCCAGAGACCATAAACTACACAGGATTAATTGCACTTTTTTTAGTGGAACTTTTTGGAAATGGTACACATATGTGTTTATTTATGTAACTATTTATATATATATATATATATATATATATATATATATATATACCTATTTTCACATTTTTTACATATATTTATTTATTCATGTATATAAACTTTTATGAATTGTATTCAATATAGTCTGTCATGAACATTTTAGAAGGAGTGGTACTATATTGGTTAAATTACACTGTTTTTGGCACCAAGCACTTCAAATTTTCATACACTGTTTAATTGATTTTACAGACCGGTTAATTGATTGACCAATGGAATTGGTTTGGTGGGGTACTTAATATGGGTTCATTTCTTTGTTAAATGATTCTGTTGAAGTCTCCTGAGGGGAGATGAAAGTGCTTAATCCCAGGAATTTTTGTTCTTGATTTTGTTTTATTTCATTAAGTTGTGGTTGCTGCACATGATTTTTCTGCTGTTGATTATCCTCTGAGCAGGGGCTTTATATAGGAGGGACAGCCTTTATTGGAACCGGACTGTGGACTTGTGTTCTTAATTGCACTTAATACCAATAATGTGGGCACATGTATTATTTTGTTCATCAAAAACACGGTCAGTATTCGAGTAATATGCTCCACCATGCTGTTGTGGGACCTCCGACAAAGCATGCTGATCGAAGTTGTCATAAACTTTCTACAAATCCGCAAAAATAACACTAGGGTGGAATAGCAGACAACAATGTATTATCACATGACTGTGCATTGCTAAATAGCATGTCCATTCACCCACAGTCAGTATCAAAACTCTCTTGTTCCTTCTGCATCCAGGGTTTGACAGTAGTTGAAAGGCGCTTCTCCAGGGCTGTGGAATGTACTTTTCCAGGAAAGCTGAGTACTGCGTATCAACCTCAAGTGCCATTTTGTAAAGAGGGTTTCTGCCCCTCACTCAGGCTGGAAATCTATAAATACTAATGCCCTTTTTCATAAACAGTGCAAAGAGATATTCATTTATTTGTCCTTCACCATTACCATCGGCACTTGCAGTTTTACCAATCTGGGTGACTTTGACCGTCACATAGCCAATGATGAGTTACAGTGATGGACACTAGTATGCCAGAGATTTTCAGGCACTTGCTATGTCCATTAGTAGATGAGGGTTCAAGAACATGTTAAATTTTTTTTTTTATCACAACTTGACATTCTTCTGAGTAGTGTCCCATAATTTCCCACTACTGGCACACTTGCGTTTTTGACGCATCAGTGGTTTTCTCCAACATTTCAAGCTACATGGATACTACTTCTTTGTGATTTCTGAAAATTGCTCCTGTGAGTTAACATTCATTGAAAAACTACTCTCACTGTAGCTGCATTTGGCATTATTGGCTGAATCAGAAGACCCTTTAACAAGCAATGAACGGAATGCCTCTTTCTTGATAACTCCCTTTTCCATTGATGCCCTCAAATGGATTCTACAGTTTCCACTCTGAGAAACATCAAACCTCCTCAGGTCAGAGCTTTCTGGTCCTGCTTCAGAAGACGAGCTTTGAATGTGATCCATTCAAATTAAAATTTCTTGGTCTCACTCAAAACACAGTAAACATCTCAGAAATGGAAGTTGAATTTGCGCTGTTGCTCTCCTACTTTGGACACAATTGAAGAGTCTTTGTGGGTTCTGCTCAAGCAGCTTTATTCTATACAAACATATTACTCTAGAGGTTTACTGACTTTAACTTAAGTAACTAATATACAGACTGACAACTGCGATTATGCATGCACTCACTGTGGCTGCTCTTACAAAATGACACTGTGGAGTGTAAGTGTCTGAATTTATATGTGCACGTACAGCCTTGACATGCCTTTTAAAGATACAGCACACTTCACTTGCAATCTGACCTACATCATCCCTGTTTGAGAAATAGATCTTGTGACACTATGAATCTATTTAGCCTGCAGAAATCACAGGTAATTCTATGTCATGCATTACACAATACTAAGTACAGATACATATACAATCAACTCCACATTGCTGTGTATTTCTGACTTGGCTTTGATACTCATACATAAAAGTGGGAATTAGAATTAGCAATTGGAACTGTCTATGCAAAATGTTTGACTTGTGGGGTGTCTGAAACATTTTCTGGAATGGAATCAGAATTTTTATCATGTTCTGGTATGGAAACGGTGTCTGATTCACTCTTAGATTTGAAGTTTGGATCACAGAAACAATGTTGTCATGGTGATGATGATTCTGATACAGGAAGAAGATGTTTACAGTTCCACCTATATTCCACACCTTTAGAATCTACCAAGTAGGATCTTGGGTATGCACACATGCCTGTAATCTATCCAATTCAATCAAAACTTTGCTTTGTCTGGATTCATACCAGCTCTCCTTCCCTCAATGGACAAAGTAATCTGCTCGATCTATCGTAACTAGATTTTTGGATAATACACTTCTTAACCAATTGAGCCGTGAGGGTTTTATTGTTCTTAGGTTTAGGCATCAATAAACTGGAAGTAATGGGTAGCATAGCTCTAGTTTGACTGGAAAGTAGTCTTTGAGTGGGTGAGCCAAGAATATCTTCACTAGGTACGTATCTGAGATTAAGCAAATTCAAGAACACATCAATATTGTCACACTTTGACCTTTCATGTTACTGCTTTGCACTCTGTATGTTCAGCTAGTCCATTTGACTGAGAGGATTCAGGACTACTTTTGAAATGTACAAAGTCACAGTCTCTTGCAGATTTCAAAAACGACTGGCTAGTAAATGCTGGATGGCAAAGAGGTGCAGCGGTAGCGTTATCACCTCACAGCAAGAGGTTCTCTGATTCAGTTCTCTGCTGGAGTGCCTTCTGCACAGAGTCTGCATGTCCTCCCTGTGTTTGTTTGGGTTTTCTCTGGGTATTCTGGTTTCCTCCCACATTACAAAGACATGCATCTAGAGCATTTCTCCCTGGGCCTCCACTGAAAATTGGCTTCGTTCCAAGTCGGACTTTCCCGGTTAACAATTGTTAAATAAAAAATAAATTGAGTACCCTTGTCAGAAATAAGTTTCTGTGGACTACCATAAACTGAGAAATGATGTTTCAGCTTAATAATAACAGCAGTGGATCTTAGGTTAGGTAGTAGATCAATCTCAAACCAATTCGAATAAGAATCTACCAAAACTAAGTAGTGTTGATTGTTCCACTCAAAGATATCAGCTGCAACTGTTGACCACAGTAACTCAGGAACTGGACTTATCTGAAGTGGTTCTCTTTGCAAATGCAGTCTAGTATTATTGCATACTGAACAAGATGAAAGTACTTTATCAATGTCTTTAGGTAATGGAGTCCAAAATATTAATTTTCTCACTCTTCTCTTAGTGGATGCAGACCCCAGGTGGCCACAATGCAAAATCTGGATATATTCTTGTTGTAAGGAAGCAGGAACAACAATTTTAGGACCATTTAAAATAATGCCATCTTCCATCAACAATTCATCTCTGTAAGGAAAATAGGTTTGCACTTCAGGTGGTACACTAGATTGCTTTGACGGCCATCCAACATTAATGTAGTGAGTGAGCTTTTGCAAAACTGGATCAGTCTAACTGTGTTCTCTCAACTAATCAAGTCTAGCAGTGAAAAAATTATGCAAGGACATCTTGTCAAAGTCAAAATTCTCTGCGTTAAGCTGTTTTGTCATATTTCTGTGTGATCTGGATAAGAGCAATTTGCCTTTCATGCAGACCATTTTGAAATTGTACGTTTGCAATTTAAGCATCGTTCTTTGCAATCTCGCTGGAATGGAATACATAGGCTTCTTTAGAATAGTAACTAGAGGCTGGTGGTCAATCTCAATCTGAATAGCTCGACCATAAATATAATCACAAAACTTAGAACATGCAAATACTATTACCAAAAGCTCCTTCTCAATCTGAGCACACTGCTTATCAGTTTGAGTTATTGTTGTACATGCATAGGCTATTGGTCTGCCTTCTTGAAGTATAACTTCATCAAGACCAAAGGAAAGAGTAACTGGTCTGTTCACATCATAATATCTTAATGTAGGTGGGGTGGCAATTTTCTGCTAAAGTCTTCAAATGCCTTCTAGTGCTGTTCCAACCATGTCCATACAAATTTTTTGCATGTTAGCTCTCTTAAGGGTGCTGTCAATTCACTCAAGTCTGGTATAACTTGCCTAAATAGTTGACCATGCCTAGAAAACGTTGTACATTATCTGGTGCTGACATCTCAAGAATAGCTGTTTGCTTGGTCGGGTCTGTTCTCAATCCTGTACTTGTAAACAAATGACCTACATATGTAACTTCTGGAAGTCTGAACCTGCACTTCAAAGGATTGAGCTTCAAGTTTACCTTGCGTGCTCTATCTAGAACTTCCTTGACATTTCTGTCATGCTCTGCTTTACCATTGCCTCCAACCAATAAATCATCTACTATTATGACACAAGGATAACACAAAAAATGTGCTCCATTGCACACTGAAAAACTTCACTTGCAGAATTTATTCCAAATGGCATCCTTAGGAATCTGTATCTGTCAAACGGAGTACCAAAAGTAGTTAGAAATAAAGATTTGTGATCAAGAATCACTTGCCAAAATGAATTCTTTGCATTCAAGAGAGAGAAAACAGTGGCATTCGGTATTAAAGCTGCGACCTCTTTGACTGTGCCCATTGGATGATATGGTCTCTTTAATGCTCTTTTCAGATCTTTTGGGTCAGTATATATTCTATTTTCGTCTGAGCATTTTTTGTGAACTGCTACCATAGACAATACCCATTCAGTTGGTTCTGTGACTGGACAAATCACAACTTGCTGCACCATTTTATCCAAATGAGTTTTAACTTTATCCTGCATAGCGATCGGAACTCTTCTTGCTGGTCTGACTACAGGAGTGACATCTGGGTCTAACTTCATGGAATACACAACTGGAAGTTTGCCCAGCTTGTCATCGAAAACATCAACATACTCTGAGAAAATGGCTTCAGAAAAATCAGAACTCAGAAATGAACTTACATGATGGACATCTTTACCATAAGAAAACAAATTCATTCTTAAACTATCTTTGAGACCCAATAAAGATTGCACTGATCTTCAGACTGCATAGCATAACAAGTTGTAATAGTTCTCGGCCAAATAACATGAAAGCGTCACTGAACTTCAGTTTGAATTTCTTCAGCTCCAAAAGCAGCAAGTCTCTCACTACTGGCTACATTGAGTTATTTGTTAAATGTTCATCGTGCATACAGCTGCAGTAATCACATATGGGTTCTCTGCCATCAGGCGGGTCCTTGGTTGGCCGAATTCCAAAGTCTTGGTCAGGCGTCGGTTGTTGTCGCCTTCTTCCCTGACGTCAGTGCGACAGGGGTATATAAGTCACAGCCGACGCCATATTCTCCAGTCTTTTTTGCCGCGCGGTGCCCGAAGCAGAAGCAGTTCGCAAGTGCCGGTCGGCCAGCTCCTGAATTTATGAAAAATTGGAAACCGAAGTCTTCTTTAAAGCTAAGTACCCCGTTGGGGAAACTTTTCTTGCCTCAGACCGATGTCAGACAAAGTTAACAATTGTATTTCTTGTGGGAAGCAAATACCGCATAAGGATTTCCATTCCCTCTGCATACCTTGTTTAGGCCCAGACCACGACGTCTTGGGCTGTCACTTTTGTGCGACTTTCAATAAACGCACTATTAAGCGTCGGACGGAGTTTGCCCAACATTATTTTGGTAAAGCCTTTGATTATAAAATGTCGTTACATACTCCGACTACCGTTTTGTCCAAAAAACACAAGGACAAAGACCGACACGCGAGGTCTGCAGTCTCCACCGACACCACGCCAAAACCGGCTACACGTGGTCTGGTTCTCAGCGAGACGCCTATGCAGTCCCTGACTACCGACGACACTTCCTTGGCGGTGTCTTCTGTACCCAAAACCGCAAGTACCACGGCCCTTACTCAGACTACAACCACCGAAACCACTGCTAGTGTTGAACCTCCTAATGGGGACAGGTCCACTTCTTCCCAGGATGTTTTTAGGCCCTCTTCTTCCTTCTCCATTAAGGCCTTTTCTAAGACCAAATCAGCCATGCATCCCAAGAGGCCTGTTGCACAGGGCCCATCCCCAGGCCCTATGCCTAAAAAGCAGATGCTTAAAATGGCTGAGGATTTAATTACCCTTATCAGGGGCTCCCAGCCCCCTCCAGACAAGAGACCCAGAGTGGAGGAAGATTCCCCCTCTTCTGAACAGGGCTCCATTGTCTCAGAACATTCTGATGTAGAGGAACACTCGTACTCCCCTTATGAAGATTCTGATGCAGAACAGTCCATTCCTTCTATATCTCCCCCAGAGGATTTTTCCTTTGGGGAAACCTTGCACACCTTGAGGGAGCACTTCCATTGGGAAGGCCAAGACTTTTCTGATTCCAAGAAAAGGCTTAGGGAATTTCTTTTGTTACCTCAGCACAGACCTCTGGCTATACCTCCTGTCCTGGACATACTTGATGATGTTTACTCGGAGGCTTGTCTTAATCCGGATTCCCTGCCTCCTGCCCCAGTCAAACCTGATAGGTACTACAGAGTTCCTAATTCTCACCAATTTCTGTTCAAAAGCCATAATGCTGACCCTGAAACCATTTCTCAAGGCCCCAAGGGAATGAAGGCCTCCACTGCTAAGAATCCACTACCTTCCGAAAGAGAATCTAGATCCTTAGAAAGGTGGGGAAAAAGGTATACACCTCGGCCACCCTAGCCATGAGAGCCTTAAATTGTCAGTTCCATATGCTTAAATATCAGCAGTTTCTGTTATCACAATTAAGAAACAAAATGTCTCAGCCTGAACAACCAGATTTAAAGGAATTGCAGGATATGATGCATAGTGCAGAACAAGTAGGTAAACACACCTTACAATGTGGCTATGATGCCTTAGAGGCCTCAAGTAGAGCTGCTGTTACAGGATCAGTTATTCGTAGACATGCCTGGCTTAGGGAACAAAGCTTGCCTGATCATGTTAAAGCTAAACTGCTAGATGCTCCTTTACAAAAGGATGTGTTATTTGGTACTAATGCTGAGGAGATACTACGAAAAATGGAAGAAAAAGCTAAATCTATGCAAACTGTCAAGGCCTTTCTACAGGTACAGCCACCACGTTTTAGCAGAAATTGGCCTTCAAAAAACTGGTCCTTTCCAGCCACGGACAAGCCCCAAAGAGGTAGATACAGGCACACAAGGGACAGAGGACAATCTCAAGGATCATATAGAGGCAGACAATGGCAAACTCCAGCACCAAGAGGTGGCAAAGACAGTGCACAGCAATACAGAAAGCAAAACCAATGACTTCCTCCTTTTCCTGCCCAGCAATTGCCAGCTGGCAGCTCCCCTGGGAGGAAAGCTGGCACTATTTACAAGAAACTGGCATATGATCACAACAGACAAATGGATCCTGGACATTATAAACCGAGGCTACAGATTTCATTTTCACACTCTTCCAAAAGTGAGAGGTATGCCAAACCTGCCACACAATCAAAGGGCAGAGGCGCAAATACAAGTTTCAAAACTCATGGAAATGAAAGCTATTCAAGAGGTTCCTATTCACGAACAAGGTCAAGGTTTTTATTCCAGACTTTTTCTGGTACCAAGAAAAGGAACCGACTGGAGACCCATTTTGGACTTATCCATCCTAAACACATTTCTACTCGTACCAAAATTCAAGATGCTCACATTACAGCAGCTTCTTCCCATGCTGGGCAAGGAGTTTTGGCTGGTAACATTGGACCTCAAGGAGGCATACCTGCATGTCCCAATCAGACAAAGCTGCAGAAGATACCTCAGATTTCTTGCAGGTTCAATCCACTATCAATTCTCTGCATTGCCCTTTGGCTTATCTACTGCACCCAGAGTATTCACGAAATGCCTGGCATCAGTAATTGCATACTGCAGACTTCAAGGGATACAAATTTACCCTTATTTGGATGACTGCCTGATCCAAGCGGACAGCAAACACACACTTCTGGAACATCTGGCCTATGCAACACGGTTACTGACTTCTCTGGGATACACAATCAACAAAGAGAAATCCAGGCTAACACCATCTCAGAAAATAACTTTCCTGGGTGCCAGCTTGGACACAAACACCCAGATGGGCCTATCTTACGCCAGAAAAACAGGGGCAACTAACTCAGTACTTCAAAGCATTAGCAAATTGTACCAGGCTTACTGCAAGGAAAATCCTGCAGGCTCTGGGTTTCATGGCATCTTGCATTCTTTTAATCCCATGTGCAAAGTTGCATATGAGGAAACTTCAGTGGTATCTAAAAAACCTATGGTCTCAACACAGTCACAGCTTGGAAACAATAATACCAATAATTCCCTGTTTGCAAAAGGAATTTCTATGGTGGGCCCAAGCATGCCAAACAAACACAGGCCTCCCATTCTGCAAGCCTCAAGCAAATCAAGTCATCACAACAGATGCCTCAGATTACGCCTGGGGGGTACACATGACAGACAGGTGCATTCAGGGCAAATGGTCCCAAAAGGAATAGCACCTTCACATCAATCAAAAAGAAATGCTAGCAGTGATAAATGCAATTACAGCTTTCAAGGATCTCCTGCATCCAGGACAATTGCTTATAAGAACAGACAACACCACAGTAATGTGGTATATAAACAAACAAGGAGGAACACATTCATATCCCCTGTGCAGACTAGCCATGACACTTTGGAACTTGGCTCTGGAAAGACAAATCGAACTTCAAGCACAGTACTTGCCGGGTTTGGAAAACACGCTAGCAGACAATCTAAGCAGAAATATGACAGATCCACATGAATGGAAGCTGCATCCACAGGTGTTTACAAAGATAATCCAAGCATGGGGAAGGCCAGACATAGATCTCTTCGCTTCCCACAGGAATCATCAACTGGAAAAGTTTTGTTCAAGGACCTCTCACCCAAAGGCCTGGAGAGTGGACGCCCTTTCATTCAGTTGGACAGGATGGACAGTCTACGCTTTCCCACCTCTGCCTCTTCTACCCAAGGTGCTCTTGAAAGCAAGAGCAGACAGACCGAAGATGATACTGATTGCTCCAGACTGGCCAAGACAGCACTGGTGCCCACTCCTAAGGAGCCTAACACATACTCCTCCCTGGCCACTACCTCTAATTCCTCTTCTGCTGACTCAGCACAGCTACAAAACTCTTCACAGTCAGCTGAAAACACTCAATCTCACTGCATGGAAAATTGCTTAACACCACAACAGACTCTACTCACCAAAGAGGTGCAGGATGTCATTATGGAGGCCAAGAGGCCATCTACTAGGAAGACTTACTCCGCAAAATGGAAACGGTTTTGCTCTTGGAATGAGAAAAAAGGCCAGGACCCTAGAAAACTGAATTTGCCTCAGGTATTACAGTATCTAGATGAGCTGCTGAACAGTGGACTTTCATTTTCCTCCATAAAAATCCATGCCTCAGCCATTTCTGCAGAATTCAATACGGATCCACCATTATTCTCTCACCCACTTTTAAGACAATTCCTCAGAGGGGCTAAGAATATAAGACCCCCAAGGAAACAACCAGTGCCAGCCTGGGATCTTAATTACATTCTAGAAAAATTAACATTGCCTCCCTTTGAGCCAGCTGCCTCAACAGATTTGCAATATTTGTCCTGGAAAACAGCTTTCCTTCTGGCCATTACCTCAGCTCGTAGGGTTTCGGAGCTACAAGCCCTCATGGCTGTACAGCCCTTTCTCATCTTCCATCAGGACAGGGTCTCCCTTCGAACCAACCCGTCATTTATGCCTAAAGTAGTATCCAGGGTAGCTTTAAATCAAGCCATACACTTGCCTACCTTCTACCCCAACCCTCAAAACAAAGGGGAAAAGCTGCTACATTCCTTAGACATCCATAGACAGCTACGCTATTATTTGGACAGAACAAAGCCTTTCAGGAAATTTGAACAACTTTTTGTGTCCTATGCTGTAGGAGCTCAAGGAAAGCCTGTTACCAAACAGACTATTTCAAAATGGATAGGCTACTGCATACGATTCTGTTACTCCTATCATGGGAAACCTGTCCCTGTAGGCATCAGACCTCACTCCACCAGGACCACAGCTACCTCTACAGCCTTCCTCAGAGGAGTTACTACCAAAGATATTTTGGAGGCAGCCACTTGGAGTTCTGTACATACCTTCACAAGACACTACCACCTGCCTTTATATTCCAAAACTAGAGCAGGCTTTGCCACTGCTGTGTTGCAGGGCATTCTGGCTCATCCTAGTTCTGCCTAGTGCCTACCACCCTGTGCGTAGCTTTGGGACTCTACCCATATGTGATTACTGCAGCTGTATGCACGATGAACATAGTGCAGTTTTGTACGTACCATAAATGTAGATGTTCGAGTGCTAATACAGCTGCAGTACAGGTTTCCCTGCCTCCTTCCCCTCTAGATAAAGGATTAGTGGCTAACTCCTCCTCATACATCCTATTTTGGGTTATCCTCCTATGGTGTATTTGCTTGCAACTACTCTTTTTTGATAACATTGCATTGCTTGAATATATATATATATATATATATATATATATATATATATATATATATACATATAGCTATATTATTTATGTATTGCCTTCCTTTTGGGAGCACCTGACATCTGGGGCAAGAAAGACTGAAGAATATGGCATCGGCTGTGACTTGTATACCCCTGTCACACTGACGTCAGGGAAGAAGGCGACAACAACCGACGCCGGACCAAGACTTTGGAATTCGGCCGACCGAGGACCCGCCTGACGGCAGAGAACCCATATGTGATTACTGCAGCTGTATTAGCACTCGAACATCTACATTTATGGTAGGTACAAAACTGTACTTTCTCACTTTAGGAAATATGTCTGCTGATATAACATTACACTTTGAACCAGGGTTTACTTTAAGCTCTGTGGATTTTCCATTAATCCGGACAGTACAAAACACTTCGCTACTTGCTAACAAATTAACTGCATCAACTCTTTCATCCAGCACTGATACACCATGTACATAGAAAGCTGTCTGCATTGGCTGTACTTGATCAACTTGCTTCTTCATGTGACCTTTCTTTACAACTGTATGAAGCTTACTTGATTTACAAAATTTTTGAAAGTGGTTCCATGTTTTACACCTGTAGCATTGCTGACCATATGCTAAGCACTTCTCTCTTCTAGACACATGATTTGCACCACAATTGCGACAGTTAACAATAAAGTTGGACTTGGGGTTTGCAGATTCATGCTTGTAATGCATTGAGGTTGAGCATTCTCCTTTCTTAGAAATTGCTGGAAAACTACGTGTCTTCCCTGAAGATCTCATAGTTGCCATGTGCTTGGGCCTATTTTTGTCTGCCACGTGTTGCATACTATCTACATTTGCTCTGGACCCAATTGAACTCATGCTCTTATCACTTGCAAGCATACTTGTGTGTTTTTCTGCCACCTCATGGATTTGACACATCTGAATGGCTTTACTCAATGATGAATTATTGTCACAAAGTGAAATCTTTTTCACAGCAGCACTATTAATACTACAACAAGTCTGTCCTTTATCAGCTCATCTTTTAAATCATCAAACCAATGCATTTTAGCTCTTTTTCTCAGGCCAGTTATATAACCTGCAAATGTTTCCCCTGGTTTCTAATCTCTTGTGTAAAACTAATGCCTCTCTAATGTAATATTTGTCTGAGGGTTACATATTTCTCTCAACTTGCACTTCAAATACACTGGGACTTCCCTTGATTCAGTCTGTACAACAATATGATGGTTTTCACCTTCTCCTTCATATACTGCAGGTGCATACACAAATGAATAATGTCTTTCTATGGCCTCTGACCCAGATCTATATCTGCATAAGCTGCTTGTATAAAAATATCGTACTCTTGCTCAAGTATTCTCCAGTTCTCTGCAATATTCTGATCAAACACAACTGGTAGGGGTTTTCAAAATCCGTCTGCCATATTAACACATACCAGTGAAGGATTTTTCAAATAAGCACAAACGTACACTCATGCACACATGCCAGAAACTTATGCTAGTATTCGTTTCTGGATTTATTTCTTTTGGGCTTTTTGAAATAATGCTAATGAGCAAAATCTTAGTACCTTTGAATAATTGGACTTTGTGAAATAAACTTCTAGGGTGGTTTAACACTCTTTTAATATCATTTGAAAGGCTAAATGCGACAGTAATTTATCATTGTTTTGCCAAAGTCATTTATCAGAATTTTAAGAAACATCTCAAACAACTTTACGATGTGAGTGAAATAAACTCTCGGGCACTGTAATATTCTTGTAATATTGTTTTGCAGAAATCATCTCTTAGTGTAAAAAACATATCAAATAATTGCACAGTGTGAATAAACTGGACCTCTCTTGCCCAAAACTCAGTAACATTTCAAAGTTTTCAAAGTAGTTGCATTTTGCGAATAACTGCATACAGCACACTGAAATGTCCCCAAAATGGTGATACCTTGCTAGGCAAGTCTTTACAGTACAAGACACACTCTGTACTGGAGACAGTTTTAGAACAGACACACACCACAAGAAACATTTCGAAATGGCTATACTTTGACTGTACTTCATGAAATAGTTTCACTTTGCACACAATAAACTCTTCAAAATACATGCATAGTAATAAGCACACACTGTAAGCACTTTTATACACTTTGAGATTCTTTGAATAACTTGAGTTGCTCCCTTAATGCAATACAAAGTCATAGTTATGCCAAAACAT
Source organism: Protopterus annectens (assembly GCF_019279795.1). NCBI lineage: Eukaryota > Metazoa > Chordata > Ceratodontiformes > Protopteridae > Protopterus > Protopterus annectens. The sequence continues at coordinate 725,656,182 of NC_056750.1, forward strand.
AGTACTTTGCCAAAACACGTGCAGTCACCTTGTTTTATTTTTGCTTAATGTGCCCTTTTTTGTTTTGCCTTATTGTATTTGTTTTGCTCGTTTAAACCCCGTTCATGCCCGATGTACTTTTTGTCTGCTCGGTTTACTGTAAACATGCCCTGTTTTGCTTTGAACACAATTGCTTTACTTTAAACATGCTTGTTTTACTTCACTGTTAATCGTTTCATGAAATACCTATATTTTAAAGAATTTTTTTTAGACAACAATCTTTTCATGTCCTCCATTTGCTCAATAATGCTGTTTGTGCCCTTGTCATGACCCGTTTTATCTCTTTTATCAAAAACAGTTTGTGCTAATTCCCATTACCTTTGACTCTTTTCTGGCTCTTTGTTGTGCTCATTTCTTTTTGTTTTACCTTCACTGCTGTCTCTGCACCTCATAGCTCTGGATTTCATTCTCTTCGATCCCGATTCTGACACCATGTCGCTCTCCTACTTTGGTCACAGTAGAATAATCTTCGTGGGTTCTGTTCAAGCAGTTTTATTCTATACAAACATATTACTATAGAGGTTTACTGAGTTTAACTTAAGTAACTAATATACAGACTAACGACTGTGATCATGCATGCTCTCACTGTGGCTGCTTTTACAAAATGACACTATGGAGTGTACGTGCCTGAATTTATATGTGCACGTACAGCCTTGACATGCCTTTTAAAGATACAGCACACTTCACTTGCAGTCTGATTTACAAGTGTCATATCTCATTAACAGACCTATGTGGTGTGGAAATGTCACACCTCTAGCAGCCTAAACACAGTTTGTATTCCTGAACATTTTTCTGAAAAATAAATTTAAAAAAGCATAAGATAGATAAATGTAAATACTTTGTGAACAGTAGAAGTTATTAAAACTGCACAAATAGTGGGGGGGCATAGCCAAGGATGAGCCTTGAGTAGCAGCATTTTCTGTCAGCTCTGCCTTTTCATATCTTTTATGACAGGAAAATTTGAGAATATCTATCTAATTTGTTGTTTTTTTACACATTTAGTTTATTCTTCAAGTCTTTTTAGATAGTATCTCAATTTTTGTATATTTTTTATATTTTCCTGTTAAAATGTTAGAGTCAAGTTTCTGTCATCAGTTAACAGTATGAGCTTCTCTAAATCTTCACACCAGGATATCTCTTTAAAAAAGGAACTACAAACTTTACTTTCTACCATTCAAGCTCTCTCTACAAAAATTGACAAATTGAACTTGAACTTGGAAAACTTTAAGGAAAAATCTTCTCAACAAATGGAAACTATTCATCTAGACCTTAGACAACAAAACAAACAAATCAATGGTATAGAATTATCTTTAAATGACATGGACTCTGGAATTCAGGTAAATGAACACAATCTAGAAAGCCTTTTAGAGCAAAACTCCCTACTGTCAGCAAAAATAGATGCTCTAGAGAACAGATCTCGAAGAAACAATATCAGAATCTTCGGGTTGCTGAAAAATGTGGAAGATAATAATATGGAGAAATTTTTAACATCATGGTTACCAGAGAACATGAAGCTTCCAGAAGCCCTTTCATGTGGAATTGAAAGGGCTCATAGATCTTTGTCTTCATCAAAAATTAATAAAGTTAACACCACAAGATCTGTCATAGCCAGATTTTTGTCCTGTTATGACAAAGAAATTGTCCTGAAGACAGCATGGTCCAAATCTCTCGTCAAATTTAAAGATAATGTTATCCGGTTTGACAATGACTATTCTTCTTCAGTAATAGCCAAAAGGAAATTATTCTTACCATTACTCAAAGAACTTAAAAAAACACAAATCAAAATACATTTACTTTTTCCAGCAAGACTAAAAATCTTTCTTCAAGACGGTCCCAAGATTTTTGATGAACTTGAACCAGCCATCGCATATATAAAATCAAATAAAATCCTGGATAAAATAGATGATATGGACTGGGCTTCCACTAACCTTAAGTGATTAGAGAAAAATGGTTCCTGAAAATCTCTAGACCACATAAAGAAACTAAAAAAGAAATAAATGACTTGAGTTCTATTTTATTTTGTTTTATTTTTACATAACCCAGAAGTCTTGTGATATGAAAATGGTTTAACAGGTGAGTGCTGTAATTGCATTTTTTTCCTTCTTCACTGGTTTGTGTTATGAACTACTTAATTTTATGCTATTTGCTTTATATTCACTTCTTATTAACCTCAAGTTACATTATGAGCTAATAATATTAGTATTTAGTTCATTAAGTTGACATAGAATTTCCTTCACATGATATAATTCATTCACATATAAGATAGAAGGAATTTATGTTCTCCTGCTTTTGACAGTTCATATCTTGTCCTTTGCAACTGGCGGTTACTTGGTTGGTTACGCTGCTATTTTACAGTTACATTCTGACTGTAGGAGCAGGCTATATGCATTGTGGTGTACTGGTTCTTACTTTTTATTGTTTTTTTCAGTCTGAGTGATTCTTTCCTTCTTTAAAGTTTGTGGGTCTTGGCTATTTTGTTTTTTAGCTCTGATGTATTGCTGACGGGTTAGCGTTGTTAGACAAGTTATTTGAATGGGCTTTTGTGTGTATACACTGGGGTTTGTTTGATTTGTTTGATGGACGCTATATTTTTAGTGTCCCATTGTTTTTGGGGAGATCTTGTGTTGGCCATGGACTTTCTTGTGGGATTCTTTGTGGGTTTTTTGTTTGTTTTTTTTTGCTTCATTTTGCTATCTTGTATATTAGTGCTTGGATTTGATTCATGCTGCGACAATTGCGGATTGCTCTTGGTGTATTTGTGATGTCTCGAGCACTTCCTGGAGTTGTTGGATGTTGTTCTGCATGTCTCGCTTACCTTTTTTCCCCGCTGCAGCTTCCAGCTAGCTGTTCAAGTTTGTTGACTGAAGATCAGCTGTTAGTTGACTTTCCAACGCAGAATGACATCATCAGCACTCTGACCTCTTTAACGAAGCACCTAAACGGAAGATCAAAACAATACTTATTTAGTGTTGTCTGCAACTTTTGAATGTCATCTTGTTAGTATCAACCTATCGGTCACACATTGATCACATTATAATCATTTTGATCTAAATAGCGATACTAAGCCATCACAGAACTGTTAGAGGAAGAGCAGGGAAAGGACAGTAGAATGTCTTGAGGAACAGTGAAAGAAGGAAAACTAAAGAAACTTGAGATCCATATAGCAAGGTACTATATTTAGTCCCACAAGTATTGATTATTCTTGGACTTTGATGATCTATATATGCATATAAAATTGAACTGTTGCTTATTTTATTTTCACTTTCAGTTTTAATACTTTTTATAATCCATTCTTATTGTTTTGCTATGCATTTTCTTTTTTGTTTTAAAGGAAAAGGAAGGATGGGGAATGAGAGATAAAAAAAAGAAGATTTGAAAAGTAGAGTTTAAAAAAAAAAAGAAATACTAACTTGCTAACATACTATCGTATTTCAAAAATATAAGTTTTAATTACATGGCTTTTTAAAAGTGGAAGGGAGGGAGGAGGAAAGAAGAAAAAGAGAATAGAAACAAGCATTGATTTGTTCTCTTTTATATTATAATAATTAATGTAGCTATTTTTGTTGCATACTGCATTGTTGTTTAATACTTAACAAATGATTCATTTTTTAGTAACAAAGCTTTTTCATCTCTCTGCTTATTCTGACATAATTGAGTATCTTATTGTTTATGGTATTATTTTTTTTTTGTTTCTAGAATGTAAGTGATACAACAGTTACATTGTATGGCATTGTCTTTTATACAGTTTATCTGAAATATATTTTTATTTATTTATTTATTTTTTAGAATGATAATTTTTATGTTTATTAATTACCACATTCTTTAACCTATTTTTCTTGACTCATTGCTTCATGACATCTTACAATTAATTTCAGAGTGTGGTCTTAGTGAAATGTGGTAACATGTTATAGGTAGTGGAAGAGTAAGATATAATATAATGAAGGTAGTTTACTAATCTTTAGTGTCATATATTTTTTTATTATTCCCAGAAATATTCTATTTATATTACTCCTGTACTGTCTTTACATTGCGCTATGGACTATGCATTTACAAACATTACAGTATCTATTAACAGACTGGTATTGGTATTCATTATCTGTTTCTAGTATGTAGTACTGTATACCACTAATAAATGGTTTATTGGATTTTTGTTATGTCATACTGTATTAATGCATCTAAGATCATAACTGGGCAGTTCCTGATTGTAATTTGCTGCTAGTTTGAAAGACAATTTAAGTGACTGATGCCACTCAAATTATGAGAAGGGTTTGGGTTTTTTTCCTCAATTAATAGCTTGTGTTATATATTTTTGAAAATATCGTTATTGATGTTCACTACAACTCACATAAATGACCACTATTTAAACTTATCTTTGGTTTTACTACCTTATTATATGATTTATATAATTATTGTTGTGTTCCCTATATCTATCTCTTATATATTAGCAGTCAAACAACTAATAACACTTAGAGTTAGAATGTATTATTATGCAAACAATTGAAATCATGACTTCCTTACATTGCATTTCATTTAATGTGAATGGTTTAAACAATCTAAACAAGAGGAGATCTTTAATTAAATATCTTAAACTTCAAAATTTTCAACTGATATTCTTATAAGAAACCCATTTGATATTGGATGACATTTTCAAATTAGACTCTAAATCATTCTCTCTGCTAGTTAGTTCTGAACATGTTCAAAAAAAAGAGGTGCTGCAATATTATGGAATAACAGACTCCCTGTTCCTAGAATAATAGATACATACCAAGATAGTAAGTGTATGGTAGCATCCATCACATTAGAATTTAATAGTACAATATTTACATTATTTAACATATATTGGATTCCTGGCTTTGGACTTAAAACAGCACAGCAACATATAGAACACATTACTCAATTTTCAAAAGGCAACACGATTCTAGCTGGTGATTTTAATAGTATTTTTGATAGTAAAGACTCTACCTTCACTGGAAATAGGAGGATTTCATCCACTGCCAGGTTATTAAAATAATTTACTTATTCCTTTTGTTTGAGAGATATAAATAACTATGCAGATACTAAATCATTATTCTATACTTTTTTTTCTCACAGGCATAACTCATTTTCAAGGATAGACAGAGTTTTTATTTCTAATAATTTAGTTGATTCTTTATCTAATGTTAAGGTGATTGCATGTCCCCTCTCTGATTATAATTCTATAACCTTTGACTTATCTATTTGCTCATTATATAATGCTCAGATAAAGAGGATTCCAGCCTACATCTCTAATTTGAATGATTTTAAATCCTTCATATCTACAGAAGTTCAAAACTTTATCTAACTCAATACCACTAAAGACACTTCCGAAATTTTCATATGGGATGCAATGAAAGCCTATTTGTATGGTAAGATAACTGATTGGTATAAAAAAAGAATTTCATGGGATAAAGAGTTAAAAGAGATTCAAACAAAACTTGATAATTTGAATCTACTACTTTTAAAAAAACAAGGAAGATAAAACTATTAAAAAACATATAGATTCTTTAAATAAGAAGTATCTTGAGATTTTTAGATCAAAAGATAAAGATTAGTTTAGAGAAGTTTAAATTTATTACTTTTTCATCAAACCCTAGATCCATAAATATGCTTGCCAACAAAATTAAAAGAATGAATACATTTAATCACATTAAGGAACTTTATTCACCTTAAAAAAAAAAAAAAAAAAAAAAAAAAAAAAGGTTTCTGGTCTTCATAACATATTAAATGAATTTAGAGATTTTTTTTCTAAACTTAATCAGTCTACTGAGTTAATAAACCCCATAACTGATATAAAGTCGTTCATTAATAAAAACACAAAAAAGTTAACTGTTCAACAAGTTGAATCATTAGACAGACAAATAACCCTTAATAAGTTGAATCATTAGACAGACAAATAACCCTTAATGACATTCAAGTACAAATTAACAAATTAAAACAAAACAAAGCCCCGGGTAATGATGGTATCATCCCTGAAATTTATAAAATTTTACCTACAAAAGCTCTCTCAATTTTACACTCAGTTTTCTGTGTAGTCCAAACTAAAAATTTAATTCCACCATCGTGGAAATATACCTTTATCACTCCTATTCTAAAACAGGATAAAGATCCTAGCAAACGCAATTCATACAGACTGATTTCTTTATTAAATACAGATTACAAAATGTTTATGTGTATTTATGCAAATAGACTCAAAAAATTTCCTTCCTAGTTTGGTAGACTCTGATCAAACTGGCTTTATTATTAACAGAACATCATATGACAACATTAAGAGAATATTAACCTTAATAGAATCAGTTAAGAACTTTAAAAATAGCCTAACTATAATTAGCTTAGACATAAATTCTGCTTTCAACACAATAAACTGGGACTATTTATTTATTTTACTGGGAGAGCTTAACTTTTCCAAAAATTTTATAAATCTTATTACCCAACTTTAGACTGGCTGTCAAGCATATGTCAAAATAGGCCCCTCTATTTCACAATTTATACCTATTGAAAAAGGAACCAAACAAGGCTGTCCATTATCTCCCCTTTTATTCACCTTAATTATGGAACCATGGGCTAATCTGATCAGGGATAATATTAACATTAAAGGTTATGATTTGGACTTTAATGAAACATCAAAAATTCAACTGTTTGCAGGTGACATCTTGATTACTTTGGGGGTGGGGGGTAAAAATCCTACCTTGACAGAGTTATTTATTAATATGGACAAGTTTCAGAAAAACTCAGGTCTTAGATTTAATCATAATAAAACACAAATTCTCTTAGTTGGTCAAAAAAGAAAAATCAACATTCAAGATAATTTTAAGAAATATGTACCTCAAACTCAACAAATAACATATCTAGGTATAATTATTTCTAATAACTTAAAAGATACATTAAAAATAAATTTCAACAAAAGTATTCAAATAATAGAATCTCTAACAAGCTCATGGTTAAAAATAAGATTCTCAATGGAAGAAAAGTTGTCACTTATAAAGATGGTTTTACTTCCTAAAATCTTGTATATAATACAGTCTATATCTATACCCCTACCCATATAGTAATTAAAAAGTTTAATTCTCTCATTAATAAGTTCCTCTGGCATCCAGTTAAACGTAGAACTGCATTATCTATCCAAATGTTCAATTGGGATAATGGTGGTATTGCTTTTCCTAATCTAGAATTTTATGCTATCTCATCTGTAATTAAAACTATAACTCTTCTTATATATAGTAAATATTCAGCTAAATGGAAACATTATATTCTTTGTTTATCTCAAAATCCTAATAATACTTTTGAAATTAATATATTAAACTTAATAAATAATACTTTTATTTAGAGATTGAAAGAATTGTTTTCATATCATTACATTCAATTATATAATTATATAATTTTAATTTTGAAATCTTTCAAAAACTTTATTCTTAGACATAAATTATATGAATACTTGATGTTTCTTATTTTCCCTATAGCCTATACTCATAATATCATCTTCACTACAGATTATCATAAAATGTATTGATGTAAACCAAAGCATTTACTAGTTTGGTATCAAATGATGAATAATATAGAGTTAAAATCACTTAACATTCTTATTGAAGAGAATCATTTTGATTCATCCTCTTGGCTTGACTTACAAGAAGCTAGGAAATATATCAAATATAAGCTCAATCTTATTCCTTCTACAACTAAAACAATACTCCCCAGGCTAATACAGTATTTAATGGTTCTCATTCAACAAAATGACTCTAATAAAATTAGTCTCTCTCACATATACAAATCAATAAAATCAGACTTAGATATTAATTCAGAAAATTATTGGAAATATTTTATTACCATTACTAATTCTTATCCTTCAGATATTGATAAATTATGTATACTCCAATCAGCTCGTAAAACAACATCTTCACATAAATGGAGACTTTTTACTTGAGATTTTTGAACATATCATTTCTTACTCCGTTTAAAGTCAACAAGATATCTAAAGGAAATGTTTTATGCTGAAGATGTAGGAAAGTTATTAATGCGGATTGGGTACACATATTTTATGATTGTCATCTTTTAAAGACATTTTAGGAAACATCAATAACTTCCTACAAGCTATCTTTACAGATATTTTTTTCAATCTATAAATTACTTATTTTGTTTTAACACTCCAGTCCCAAATTGTGTAAATTCAAAAAAATATTCAATTTTGTGGTCTGTTCTATTCATTGCCAGGAAAGAAATCACTAAAAATTGAAAATCCTCTCAAATCCCTTCTTTTCATAACTTTAAAGATCTTCTCATGGAAGTCTCTAAATTTGAAATGATGACAGAGCTAGATAATCAGGGAACACAACCTACAATTATTGGAAAAGTACAAATGATCTACTGATAAACCAGTAAAATGATTCTAGTTTCATTTTATATATTTTTTTTTAAATTTAAATAGCAAACGTCATCCATAGGTAGTGAACACTTTTGTAAATAGTTATGTTTATTCTTCTTTTTGTATCAATATTTTCTGTTTTTATCTATTGTATCAAAAAATCTTATCAATTATTTTATAACAGTTGTATGTTTTAGTTTTGATCTTAATAAAAAATTTTATCAGGAAAAAACTGCACAAATAGCAATGTTATCAAAATTCTTAACAGTGATAATACTCAGTTGATTCATACTCTTTTTTTTTGAATACTATAATATATTGTAATGTAAAGAACCCCCAAATTATGTGTTTTGCTAAACTTTTACAAATTCCCATATCTTGGAAACTGTATGGCCTATTTATATATCGTTAGAACACTTTTTGCTAATCAGACATACGCTTTCGTACGTCAGGAAGAAAGTTATCTCTGAGTGCATATTCACTGAGATATTTACAGAAATATGAAAACATATGCTTAATTGTAAACTTAGCACTATAAATAACACTGAATGTCTCAAGGTATGCAACTTACATTGCAAATATCAAAGATAGTTTTGTTTAACATTAGATTTCATCTGATGTCATGCAATGGCTTGTATGTCACTTCTTGCTTTAAATTTTAAGTACATATGAAAATATTGTTCATTTTCATGTTGACAAACAATTAGCAATATCTCGAATATAGTGTGATGTTAAATGACATTGATGACAAAATACACTGTCTCCCACCATGGCATATTACATCATATGCCTCAATAACATGTAGGGCTCTCAGTTATGAAAATATGAACACAAATATGAAAATATGAATAATAAGTGACAAATAGCGATTAATTTCTCTACTGCAGCCCATCCTAGATTCACAGTTTTAGTGTCATTTTGTTAATAACTCCTTACACTTTCTAATTCTGATTATTATTACCTAGTAAGTTGCTTAGTTAAAAAATGTAGATCCAAGAAAGGTTCTGGACACCATAAGGGGCTATGAGTGTGAACGGGAAAATACAAAAAGGCATTTTAAGCTTAAAAGGGATAAATGAATCTCAGTATGTTGTTTTTATTTTATTATTTTTATTTTTATTTTTATTTAACATTTGTTAACTGGGTAAGTCTGACTTGGAACAAAGCCAATTTTCAACGGAGGCCTGGGGAGAAACGCTGCAGACGCATGCCTTTGTAATGTGTGAGGAAACTGAAGCACCCAGAGGAAACCCACATGAATGCAGGGAGGACATGCAGACTCCACACAGAAGGCACTTCAGCTGAGAATCGAACCGGAGAACCTCTTCCTGTGAGGTGACAATGCTACCACTGCACCACTGTTCCTAAAAGACATTCACTACACTGACCTTATGAATGATGACAAGAACTCAGTGTCAGTGCTTGATCTTAGGCTCAAGGTTCTATGGTAGCAAGTACAATTAGGAGCCTCCCTTTGTTCAAAGAATGTATATGTTGTCAGTCCATGCTTTTTACTAAAGGAGAGACCATTTACACTGTGTTCCATTAACATAGCAAAGGAGACCCTGGCACTATGGATACATTTCTTGACATATCCAGTTTTCATAGACCCTGGAAGCCATAGATGGCTCATGTTGCCATCGAGACCCTACGTGATCCATAGGGGCCTGAGATACAGCAACACAAAGGGCTTCTACTTACTGATCTGTCAGATGATCTGTAAATCTCAGGACATTATTTATAATGTGCCTTTTAAATGCACAGTTACCCATTCCCAAGCATATATAACCCCTACAAAACCACTGGGAACCAATACCTATCAAATGATACTGGGAAGCATAGCTAGGCATAACAAGGCCACTTGGGTCAATAGCCTAGTATTCTACTATGACTAACAAGTAATCAGTTGAGTATTTAAGATGTTGTCCCTCCTAATCTTGCCTCACCCTATGATATTGTAAATGAACTGGTGGTGACAACATTGTGATCACTTCACCATTCCAGACATATATAATGTGCCCAAAAAGTGGCGTACAGCAACAGTGGTCCCTCTCCATAAAGGTGGTGCCTCAACAGATCCTGGAAACTATCGACCCATAAGCCTGACTAGCTTGGTCTGCAAAGTTATGGAAAGGATCATCATGGACCTCATAAATAAAGATATTGGGGACCTACAGACACTGGATCCTACCCATTTCGGCTTTGTTAAGGGCAGATCCTGCCCTTAAACCTGGTTGATTTCTTTGAAACAGTCACCAAGGCCATTGACGAGGGGAAGGTGGTCCACACAGCCTACCTGGACCTCGCAAAAGCCTTCGATACAATACCCCACTCGGGCATTATAGATAAGCTCACCAGCTTAAATATAAACCCCTATGTCACTAGATGGATTGCAAACTGGCTCAAGGACAGAACCCACATGGTTAGAATTGCTGGAGCCATGTCAGACTCCAAACCAGTTACAAGTGGTGTCCCACAAGGCTCAGTCCTGGGACCTCTCTTGTTCGGTATATATTTCTAGGAGGTACAGGCCAACACGGAAGGACTGTGGCTGACCAAGTTCGCAGATGACTGCAAACTGGGTGCCATAATCGACTCTCCAGCCGACACAAGCATCCTCCAAAAGGGCCTCATAGAATCAGACAACTGGTGCCAGAGCCATGGCCTCAAGCTAAATGCCAAAAAGTGTATAGTCATCCCCTTTGGCAAAAACAAAGTGCCCACAAATTACCACATAGGTGGTAATCCATTAAGTACAGAAGAAGTAATTAGGGACCTGGGGACCCAAGTTGATAGCAATCTCTCATTTGACAACCATGTGGCCAAAGTAGTTAGAAAAACATTTAATATAGCCCACCTAATCATCAAGGGATTCACAACTAGATCAGGGGAGGTCATCGTGCCTCTTTACTCATCCCTCATCAGGCCCATAATTGAGTACAATGCCCCTTTTGAGATGTACCTTACCAGACACCTGCAGCAACTGGAAAGACCCCAAAAGTACCTCACCAAGAAGATCAAAGGGCTCAAACAGATGCCATATGCTGCCCAGTTAAAAAAACTCCAGCTCTACTCAGTGGCATACCACCTGTTCAGAGGCGATCTGTGCCTGACGTATAAAGCCATGTCCAACCCGGAATTATTGGACATGCTGCACCTCAGAAAATCCAAATCCCATTGAGCTACATGCTTGATAGACTTGAACCTCAACACTGAAATAAATAGGACATGCTGGAGGGACAGAGTCATAACCCAGAGGCTCCCTTCACTCTGGAATAAAATCCCAGTCCAGGTTAGGCAGAGTCCCTCATTGACTCTCTTCAAGAGGAATCTTGATGATTGGATGGGAGATCGTAGGTTTACCCTGGGTATCACTTCTGTATCACTGTTAGACAGAGGCACAGTATACTAACCTCGAAAAAGGGCATAGCAAAATAAATTTAAAATGGGTGGCGAAAGCCAAACACATTCTGGCTAGGCTTATAAATGCCCTAGGGTAGATAGCCTAGTATGAACCTATGAACATATTCCTTTAAGAGATAGCTCAATTTTTTTATAGAGGTTGTTGGTGTGAGTTTGAGGGGGCCCTTTTATTCAGCTCTGTTACCATGATATGGGAAGCTGTGAGTATATCCATACTGGCAAGATGTGTAAAATTAACTCTGCTCCAGAAAATGAGAGAGACCACCCCTGAAAATGAAACTTAAAACCAAACTGCATTTATGTAAAGATTCAGGTATGGCTCAAATTTGTAAGACTTTTTTTATATCTATTTGCAGTTGAGTTCTTTCCTTGCCACTGTGCAATGTTGTAGAGGCCACCATAGTTAATATATGCATGTGTGAAGGCTTCTATACTGGTTAATGTATTAACTTTACGGTCACAAGGTACACGGTTTGACTTTCAACTTTGAAAGGGAAATTGGCTAGGCTTAATGTGGCCTATAAAGGCAACTAGCCTAGTACTTACCTGTTACTTGCTCTTTATCATAAGGGTTTGGGGTTGACATGGTGATTAAGGTGTTTACCTTATAGACACAAAATACGGGATTTGATTCTGACTTTTGATTTTACCTTTGTGAAGCATGACTAGGCTTAAAATGCCCCTGTGGTCATTCGCCAATTCATTTTCTATGATCCTGTAAAGGGATGGGAGAAGTGTATAGGAGGGGCCAATTCCTTCCATAAGCACTTTCACTTGTGTCTCTAATGGATGAAGGTCAGTTCCCACTATAACCACTTTCAACAGTGTCTCTAATGGACAAAGGTCAGTTCTTCCCATAACCACTTTCACCTGCATCTCAAATGGATGAAGGCAGATGGTAAATGATTCATCTCTCAGGCCTTTGCTTGTCATACCTCTCAACCTCCAGATGAGAGAATCAGGGACAAAGGATCTTAAAATCAGGGGCACCTAATTAGCATAACATATGGATATTCAAATGAGAACTGTAATTCAAAGGAGAACATATGCTTATTCAAATGAGAACATTAATACACACACCCACACATATTCAATTTAACAACAGTTATAGACTTCTTTTGCTTTATATTATGTATATATTACTATTTCTGTTCTTCACAGTGTCTTAATATGTCATTGCCTCAGGTTTACAGTAAAGAAACCTTTTCCATCTGATACTTTTGCAAAGCAATGAAGCATTTACTTCCACCGCCCCACACTCATGCATATACACCTTGGTCCCACAGGGAACAAACTAAATAGATAAAGATATATATTTCTTTTAAGTTTTACATGCGCCATGACTACTGCTCAACTTCTTAAATCAAGAAACCTGGACGAAGACTAAAATAATGTGAAGATAAAAGTCCCAAAATAGGGCCAGAATTTAAATATTGCTTTTATAAACTTTGAAAGTTGCTAGAATAATAAGACTTGTCTTAGCATGTAGCTTTTAAAGGGTTGGAAATCTAAAATTCAAATGCATGTTCATAGGTTGGTACTAGGCTATCGGCCCTAGGGACTATACAAGCCTAGCCATAACAATTCCCTGGCTATTTCTTCCCACACTATTTACTTCCCTGAACCCCTGTCTAGCATGGCGACTGATGTGATCCCCGGGGTCATTATTTAATGGCTTCAGTCCTCAGTGATTTGCCAGAAAACAATAAATTTTACCAGGAAAAAATATAAATCAAAAATCTGGACATTTACATGTGGCCAGTTTGGTCACATGGCTTGCTAGAAACTACTTATCTATATTTAACTGCAGGATGGGGAATTCTAATCCATCTCTGCAGAAGTAGAAAACAAAACCTCAGACCTTCTGGGAATAATTCTTCCTCCCAACAGGAACTCCATCTGCAAACCACCAAACTATAAGCAACTACATGGACTCTCTGCTCTCTCAGTTACAAAACAATAAATACAGTGCTGTTCATGGCTAACAGAGACCCCTTGAGTTTTGGCAGGTACTACGGTCTTCAGAGTTCAATCTTTCATGATTGCCACATAGTATTCCTTGCTGCTATGTAGTTCAAACACAGACTCACCAGTCATGATACTAAGTGAAGATAGAAAACACTCCTATATGTAAGCAGTAAATGAAGGTTATGAAACAAGGAAGAAACTGTCCAGTGGCATGCAAATTACATGCGATTCTCTGATTGGCTGAGACATCTCCAGCTGAAATAGAGGTCACTATACCGCAAATCTCAGGTGCATAAGCACCCAAATCGGGCATTCAGGGAACTAAGCTTATTTAAGCTTAAAAATGAGTGCTCCCAGGCAATTCGGGACAATTCACAACTATGCTACTTGCAAGTGTTCCATCTCCCTAGTCTCTGCTTGCACTTATCAAACATTTGAAATACCTGGCTATGCTTAAAAAGGCCCCAGGGGTTATTAGCCTAGTAGACACCTATGAACCTATATACAAACACACATTATAAAATGTATATATATATATATATATATATATATATATATATATATATATATATAATCTGGGTTAATCTGTGTTTCTGTTGCTTTGTTGAAAGAGCAACCTATCAAACCAGAACGGGTACATATTAGAAGAACGAAAACCCTAAACTGCGAACGCTCACATGAGCGAAAATGCCGGTGATCGAAGTTGCTATTGTGGGGGGCTGTGCCCCCCACACCCCCTGCTCACTATATATTCTAACTCCGAGGTTGCACTACAGTGAGGAAAAGGCAAATATCCAACTCCTCACTGTAACACGACCCCGCAATCCCACTTTTGATTCCCGGCATTTTCGCTCATGTGAGCGTTCGCGGTTTAGGGTTTTCATTCTTCTAATATGAACCCACCAGAACTTACAGAGCATGCATGCTGAAATTCCATCCTATCAAAAAAAAAAAAACTCAATTTTTTTTATTGCAGGGAGCAAGCATCTCTGCACACTACATGTGGGGGACTATGCCCCCCACACCCGAGGCTAATTATATATACTAACTACAAGATTGCACTACAGTTGGGAAAGGGTAAATTCCCTAATCCCCACTGTATCATTATCTCACATATAAGCAAAGCCTGTGTCAGCTTCTTTTGAGTTGTACACTACATCGACTACTAATGATTGAAAATCCAGTCACATGCTGGTGAGCAGGAGCAATCATGCATGCAAATCTAGAACAAAAACGAAAGAACTTTTTGCAGGGGGAGTGGCTCCCTGACACCTGTTGTTAATTATATATACCAACTCTTAGATCATAAAACAGTGGGGAAAGGGCAGAATCCCACTCCCCACTGTATAGGGATCCTGCATATGATGCATCCTGTGATAAATCAGCTGTTCATAGGTGTGTACTAGGCTAATGGCCCTGGAACCTTTTCAAGCCTAGCCCATAGGATTACCCTGGCATCATGCCACCCGACCTTAGTTCCCAGTGCCTCTGTCAAGTAGAACCACTGGAGTGATCCCTGGGGTGAATTTTCTATTTCCCATCCACTCATCAAGATTTCTCTTGAAGAGGGCCAGTGAGGTGCTATTCAACAATATAACCCTCCAATCGAAATGTTCCATTGAAAAACATAGAGAACATATGCTTCATCGTAGATTGCAATGAAAAAACAGTAACATGAATTGGAGAATATGTGAGGAAAAATTCAATAGTTATATTACATAGTTATATTACATAGATTAGTATGTGGTAAATGAGACCTGAGACAATTCTAATAAGATATTTAAAGAGATATTAGAGGTTACATGATTTGACATGGTGACAGGACACCGAGTGATGTCTTAGTATGAGAGAGGTGTTCGCATTGTGGTTACGGAAGGAAGGAGGAAGGCGAGAAGAAGATTATAAGAAGAGTGCAGGTAGGGGGTCTTCAGGTAGCTTAGGTGAGTAGGAAGGAAAGAGGTAGAGGAAAGGTGTGCAGAAATTAATTAAATAAGGTAAGGTAGTGGAGAAACAAAAAGGAGTGGAGTAGGAGGCTAGACAGGATTGCGATCTAGGTTGAAGGGGTATGTGAAGCATAGTGAGGAAGTTCAGCCAGGATTGGCACAGGAGCAGGTCCAAGATTTTGTAAGGTATTATTTTAGGGAGCATTTAACAGTGGGCAGGTCAGAAATAGTTCTGGTGCTTAGATGTAAGAAGTTCCATTTGTTTGCTACTGAGTATGAGTATTGGCTTTGTCCAGGGTATTTATTTGATTTATTTATGGTGAGAAGTTGTTTGTCTTCTTATGTAAGAGTTCTTTTTGGAAAATACATGTCAAGTAATAGGGTACGAGCTGGGCAGGCAAATTGTTAGTGCATGATTTTATGTATTGGATATGTTGAATGAAAGAGAGGTGGAAGGGGAGTTCCAGCCAGCTAAGGGTATGTAGAGCTTTTCAGTAGTGAGTAAAGGACGATGAATTAATCACAAACTTGACAATTTTGGTGTAGTAGCGTTCCTTTTTTTTTTTTTTTTTTTGTGGATGATTGTAAATGGGTTGGAATTAGTGCTCCATAGAGTAGTGAGGTCATAAGGTCAATTTTGGCTGCAGTATTTTTTGTATGTTTTCTCATAAAATCATTGTTTATGTATAGCATGCCTTGTTTTTATGGGTTTTCTTGATATTGTTTTGGATGTGGAGGTCAAATTTAAGATCATCATCTGTTATGACTCCCAATAGTTTGGTATGGTGGACTAACTCGATTTCAGTGCCATTTGCCAAAAAGATGTTTTGAAATATGCTTTGTTAGGGGTGTGAGACATTGGGGTAAAGAGGAGGAGTTTTTTCGGGGGCGGGTGTTGAGTAGGAGTTATGCTATTCTAAGCAAGGTTTCAATAGAGATGACAGCTTGCTGAGTGATTTCTTGACGGTGAGTTAAGGTGTTTGAAGAGCAGATGATGGCATAGAGTCACCTAAATATTGAATCAAGGTGTCTTCAAAAGAAGATGAATGTAGCTTATTGATCAAGCACCAACAGTGGATCTTTGTGGACCTCCTGTGGAAGTGGGAAGGTATACGGAGATGGATCCCTGCCATTTTACAGCTTGTTGCCTTGTTGGTAATGTAGCTAGACAACCATTGAATGGATGGGGATAGTAGACCCAGGGTGAAAATTTGATTGAGGAGTTTACTGTGAGATACAAGTCTACTAGAGTTCTAAGCTTTATTGACTGAGTCTGTAAATGATAGTAATGCAGTAGAGGTGCTGTGATCCAGCCAAAACTCATGCTGCATATTGGTGATTAGCTTATTTTGTAAGACATAGTGGAGAAATTGTTGATGAATACATTTTTCAAGGATTGTAGACAGAGAAGACAGGATGGCTATAGGATAGAAATTTGTAATGTCAGTGGAATTACCTCCTTTATGTAAGTGGGTAATGTGTGCCATTTTCCACAAAAATGCCTTGTCCTCCTAGGAT
Organism: Protopterus annectens; assembly: GCF_019279795.1. Classification (NCBI taxonomy): domain Eukaryota; kingdom Metazoa; phylum Chordata; order Ceratodontiformes; family Protopteridae; genus Protopterus; species Protopterus annectens. Next base: position 725,673,447 of record NC_056750.1, read on the forward strand.
CCAAGTCATGTTTGATCTTTTAATGTCACTGTGAAACATTTCTGTCCTATAATGCACTACAAATGGGCTCACCTCCCATACTGGCATCCAGAAAAAAAACTTTATGTAGTAACATGAATACATTTTAGTCCTTGTTTTACTTCCTTTATATCTCAGATCATGAATTAACTACTTGTTAAGTTTTGCAGACTACGTATAGGTTAAGGTAATGGCTTTGATGCCCATGCAATATGTCCGACATTATTAACATTCTTAACTTAGTAATCACAACAGTAAACAGTAAATCAACAGAAGATACTACAGACTAAATAAGAAAAGTTAGGAGATTAATGGAATACATATACTATCTGAATGACAATGAAGAAGAAGACATGGAGCTAGATATTAAGGAATAAAAAGCAGAATAAAAAAGTTGTGTAGTGGCAAATATCCTAAATAATTTGGCAAGTGTAATAGCACCCATGGAAGAACTGTACATAACAGCATTCATTGTGCTATGAGCTGTAATCATAGGAAGCATAGCCATATTTATCCTGAGTTGCCCCAATTATCGGTGGTTAGGTGAATGACATTCACATAGGTAAGCATTTGTAGTAGTTAATAACAATTTCCTTTGCCCAGGATGGACATGAGCACCAGCCCAGGAGTGACTATGTGGTCACCCATCCATTGATCTAGGTTGCATTTGAAGGGGGTCAGGGAGGAGCTCTGTTTCACTTGAATTAGAAGCTTTTTCCAGAGGAGTGGCAGTATTTGTGAGATGTATCTATCTCTCCAGCATGACCTATTCATTTGAGAGGCTAGGTTAAGATCCCTGGTGTGAGTGACCCTCTTGCAATTTGATTTACGTATATGTAGCATTTCCATTATGGCCAGGTCAGAGACTGCCATGTAAGCGAAACACAGGTCACCCCTTAGCAACCAGTATGACATAGAATACAATGACAGAGCTTTCAGTATTTCCACATAAGTCTTGTTTTGTGCACCCTGTTATTCTTGGTGGGAAACCTGTGTGGTCTCTCCAGTTGTTGTAGTTGTGTGACGAGGTACATGCAAATGGGAGCATTATACTGAATTATCGATCTGATGCGGGCTTTGTATAATGGAATTATAACATCCTTAGATCTAGATGTGATGCTTTTACTTATAAGCTGTACCATGTAGAAGGATTCCCTTACTACTGTGGATATGTGGTGGTCAAAGTTCAGGTCACTATCAACCTGAGTACCCCAGTCATGTACCACTGGGTCTACATTAAGGAGGTGCTTTCTATGATTTAATTAGCACAGATGTCAGCTTTCCAAAAGGGAATAATAAAGCATTTTTTTTTTTATTTTGCATTTAGCTTTAATCCATGGCTTTGGCACCAATCATTTGTGTTAAGACTGTCTGCAGTATATTAATATAATTTGGGAGACTCTGGGATTGCTCCCAGTTTGCATTTGTCTGTGAACTTGGTCATTTACAGGCTGTCCAAGTTTGCCTGGACTTCTGAGAAATAGATTCTTAACAGTAAGGTCCCCTGCACAGAATCCTGTGGTATGCCACTGGTGACTGGTCTTTTGCTAGAGATTAAGTCACCCATTTTGACAGTATGTGTCCTGTTGTTGTGCCAGTTGGCTGCCCATTTGGTAATGTCGGAGTTAATTCCCAATTGGGAAAGTTTCTCTTTAATACCTGAGTGGAGGATTGTGTCAAATGCCTTGGGTAGGTCAAGATATGCGGTATGCACTGTCTTTACCTCGTCCAGGGCCTTGCTGACTTTCTTGAAGAAGTCAACCATATTAAAAAGGCATGATCTATCTTTAACGGATCCGAACTGGGTTGGGTCCAGAGCTTGGTTATTACCTTTGTCCTTGTTAATATGGTCCATAATGATTCTTTCCAAGGCCTTGCAAATGAGCTTAGTCAGGCTTACGCGCTGATAATTCCCAGGGTCAGTTGATGACCCCCCCCCCCCGTGTTCAGAGTAATTACTGTTGCTGTCCTCCATTTCATCAGAACAAAGTCCGTTCACAGGCTGTGGTTAAACAGGGATCCAAGTTGGTCTGCTAGGTCATGTTTTAAGTTGTTTAAAAGGCAACCTGTGATGTTGTCTGGGCCCTTCATTCCCACCTCCTCTACACACACACACACACACACACACACACACACACACACACACACACACACACACACTTAAAACAAATATCTGAGTCTGTTACATTTAATGGCAAGCAAAGTTTCCTTTAACAGCGATTTCATTTGAAAAAACAGCAGTTCCACTTGTTATACATTACTGAATCTCTCTCGTGCGCATCAGTCCCATGCATTCAGCACACTGGGCAACAAGCACTCTGCGGCACTCATTTCAATACTGGTTTACAGTTTTACAGGTTCAGCACCCAACCCTCCTTGGAAGGTATACCACATACTTGCATAGACACTCACACCTAGGGCCTATTTAGAGTGTCCAGTCCACCTACTGCATGTCTTTGGAGTGTGGTAGAATAGTCATTTATTATACAAGTGACCTACAGAACCTATAAACATATTTTAATTCAGTGTGTTTTATGTAAGATCTGATTTCATTTAAAGACAAAAATATGTTATTTTTTTGGCCTAGAAATGGAGCCATATTAAAGCAGACCTTCACATTTTGCATGCAGTTTCGGTGAATAGACTTTCAGTCAGTGAAAATAATCTTCAAGTCAGGAATACTGATGAGAAGAAAATGTGCTAACAGAATGCACTGTACATTGAGTACAAACAGATCTTGTTTACACAGTACAAGGCTTGGGAACAAAGGTTAAAGAGGAGTCTCGAAATTTATAATGTTTTGCTATTATTAAAAGATACTTCAGACACAGTTTGTTAGTTCACTTGGTCTGATATGCAGAAAGTCATTGCAGTGCAGTCCTCAGAGGTTTCAGGTACAGATACTCGAGAGTGTGTGTAGAAGTCAGGTCAAATAAGCATTCCAGAATGTTAATTATATTATTCAAGAGGAAAGAAACGAGTGCAGAAGCTACAGACATGATTATCACCACTGTTATTGGATACAGTAAGATTTGATATTCTGAGTACAAAATAATGAGCGCAGAAGCTGCAGACATTAAGATTTGATTTGGATATTGTTGGCAACTCCCTCCACTATACATAAAATTTATTTATTTATTTTATTTTTACATTTGTTAACCGGGTTAATCCGAATAGGCCCAAAGAGCCCTTTTTCAGTGGAGACCTGAGGAGAAAAGCTCCAGGAAAATGATTAGTAAAAATGAGGGGAAAAAAATAACAATTCAAGTTGTAAGATACTTAACAGTACAAAAACAGAAAGAGAAATATACAACAGGAATATTTTCAAGACAAAAGTAAAGTATTTTGAGAATGCAGTAGCAATACGTTTGAGAAATTTGGTTAAGTTATAAGCAACATAATATAGCAATGCCTTAAAATTTAATTTTTTATTTATTTTTATTTTTTTATTTATTTATTTTATTTATTTAACATTTGTTGACCGGGAAAGTCCTACTAGGTTCCACAGATCCTGTTTTCAGCGGAGGCCCGGGGAGATATGCTCCAGATAAAATAAAATATATTTTCTAATATGTAATGTATAATTCAGAGTAACATCATGTCATAGTACATCAAAGATGCATTTAATAGCATAGGTACTAAGTAGAGAGAGAGTAATATGTGTAGACAGTTTAGATAGGAAATACCATGCAGATATGTTAATCGAGAGAAGAAGAAAAATTCATTAGGATATTTCCTGACAAGTATAGATCCATGCATGTTGGAAATTAATTTTAGTTGCTTTTTGAATTCACCACATTTGGGTAGTAGAGTGAAGGGACAATGAAAGTTTGTTCTATGACTATGCAATTGAATGACTGTAAAGAATTTATCCATTATTTTTGTTTGGCTTGGTCACCTGCAGAAGGTTTTGTGTTTTGTTTGGGTGTGTAGAGTGTAAGTTTGGATGTAAGGGCAGGAGTTGGGGTTATTCAGGATACTATGTGCAATTTCTAGTTGTGATATTTGAAATGTGAGGGTGCTCAGGCCATCTTAAGCTTTTCAGTGATATACAGTGATGGGTTTTGCAGCTATTTCTGGCTGTGAATCTGGCTATCTTGTTATAGGTAGTTTCTAGTTTGGTTAAGAGATTATTTTGGAGGTTAGTAAGTATGGGAGCAGCATATAGCAGGAATGGTAGAATAAATGTTTGAGCTAGTTTAGGTCTACAGTTGTTAGGTATATATTTGTTGTTGTGGTACAGAAAACCTAGTTTTTGATTGGACTTTTTGATACAGGTTAAGATATGTAGGTCAAAGTTTAATTGGCCGTCTATAGCAACACATGCAAGGCCACAGAGATTCCACCAAATCCAGCTCAACTTGAAACGTAATATTAGCGCTTTTGTTTATTTTATAATAAAACTTCTTAAGATGAAGTGAGCCAAACACATGTATTGTTTAAATACAATTCTAAAAGGTCATGTGGCAACTTTTTTTTTTTTAATTCAAATCATGTGATCAGCTTAAAATCATGTGACAGCCAAAAACTTTAAAAATCATGTGATCAGCTTTAAATCATGTGAGTGTCAAATCCCCTGAACAAATTGTGCATTAAGGCAACACAGTCAGTAAGTTTAAAATTGAAGTAAAAAATCAAAACTGATGAAGGAAGTTACTATGGGTGCTTTGGAGAACGAGAGAAGAGATGACATGAGAGGTGGAATCTTAATATCGAGAGTGTCTGGTTTAGTAAGCTTTTCTATTGGTTCAATGAAAAAGTTGTTAAGTAGAGTTGAAGTTTCACTAGAAGGTTTGTTAGGGAAGGGGTTTGGTGAAGAAGGGTTCCCTGGAGATAGTAATTTGTTTATTGAGTGCCAGAATTTTTTCTGGTTGGAATGTGGGTTGCTCAGAGATTTTTCATAGAAATTTTGTTTGTCCAGTAGGACCTGCTTTTTTGTTTGGTTGCAAAGCTGTTTATATAAGTTCAAGTGGAAAAATTTGAGTTTTTTGTTTCCATACTCCCCAGGCAGTGACTCTGTACTTCACAAGGGATCGAGTTGCATGGTTTTACAATGGTGCATAATTATATTTTCGTCTATTTTTTCTGCTGAGAGCCAGGGTGTTAGGTATTTCGAGGAATATATTGTTGAATCTTTGGACAACCTCATCATGGGGTAATGCATGTAGGAATGACCAGTTTACAGTGGACAGTAATTCATTTAGGGTGACAGGGTTGTAGTTTTTAAGGTTACGAGTCTCTTTGTATTGGTGGCTCTTGTTACGATTGGGCGAGTGTCTTACTGCTGAGGTAGGGAGGTGGCCACTAAGGGAGTAAGGTAGGGTGGAAGGGTTATGAAAGCACTGGGGGTTGGATACTAATATCCAGACAATGACCGAGCCGTTCTGGGGATTTTTTTTCTGGTTCTTGGGCGAGGTGATCAGCTGGGTAAAGCCATAAAGGTTTATAGAACTGGTAGTGGTGGCAGTATTAACAAGGTTCCAGTCAATATTCATATCCCCAAAGATGATGGTTTCATAGGGATTGAATACAGAAATTCAAGAAAAACCTGCTCGAGTATGGAAATGTTTTTACCTGGGAGAATATTGATCATTGCAATGACAATTTTTTTTGTGTTGCTTTAGGTTACAGGTTGTTATAAGTATTTTGGCATTCTTAACTGAACTACAGTGTATGCAGATGTTTATCCTGAAAGGTACAAGAAGATTTGACACATAAAGGATATACTGACACCTGTTTAGCACAATTTTGGTTAATTAAAATATAAAGACATTAATTTCAGTCTTATTTTAGTTTCTTTCAGTAATTTCCAGTTTGTTCCTGTATTCTGCAGTCCTATCAATTTTCAAATTTTACATCTCTACTGTAGAAAATGATGGAGATAGTGCTGTGGACAGGCTAATGAAACTGCCCATTCTGCAGTATAAGTACCCATCCAGGAGTGTAGTAGTCCAGTCTGATACATTAGTGTGCGTGTTGTTCATTGCAATCTATGTTAAAGAAAATCAGTTTGATGTGGTTCACATTATATAATAAGGCTTATAAACAGAAAGAAGTGGAGGATGGGAGTCTAACCTCCATGAGGTCTGCAATGCAACAATGGGGCATACTGAATGTTTTTACACCTTTTAGTTAATTAACCAATACGGCCCAAATGTTACATAATCTTACTTTCTACCAGTTCCCTACTTACTTATTCGCAAGTTTAATTAAACTTTTATCAACCCTTGTCATATAAAAATATTCACAAATATGTCTAATAGCTGCTAGTTATAGACCTATATTGCTTCCCATGAATTGTCATGCAAGCATGAATAAACCTATATTTTGGTGTGTATTAATTAATTATAAATCTATGTTACTCTCCATGAACTGTCAAACATAACCTATATATCTGGATGTCCTTGTTTACTTTGTAATATGTGTATCCTGCATTGCATTATCTGTGGTCCTGTCTATGATAATTAACTGTAGCATGCATTCCTCGCAACTAGAAAGCGCACAAAATCTGGGCAATGTCAAAAATAATGGGGGACAAAGGCCCACAATCGAGGACACATTTTAATGCACTGCCTTTATAAACTTAGAAAGTTCCAACAATAACGTCTTTTTAATACCTGCAATCTGAGTCAAAGTGTATAATTTCATACAGTATCGAATCTTGCCAGATACTGCCAGTGAAAAAAGTGAATAATTTTGCAGAGCAGAAAACTGTATTAAGTGCTCTCTGAACAGCAGTGAAAAATCTCAGGTAAAATGCATGAAACAAACAAAAAAAAAAAGCAAGCAAGTCTAACTGAGTAACAAATTACCTGTAATAATGGACATATGGAGACTTGCTCTAGCAATGAAAGTGTTTTCATAGTAGTCCAAGCCTAGACTTTATAAAGATGTTTTTGTTAAAGACAGAACACAAAGATGTGTGCAATCAAACTGCATTATAAGAATGCTGATGGCATTTTACAAACTCAAAGCTGATGTTAGGTGCTGTTTCTAAGATTGAAAACCACTGACAAAAAGGGGGTTGATTTCTAAGGGTTAAAGTCTCTGTCAGGTAAATGGGGCATCATTCCTAAGTAAAGCAATAAAACAGGTGTTGCTTCAGAAACTTTAGACTATTTGGCAGGAAAAGGGGAGCTCATTGCTAAGTAAATTGAGAAAAAAGATGTGTTGCTTAGTAAAGCACGAAAAGCCCATTGCTTTTAAAAGGTTAAAGTCTTTGTCTGGGAAAAGGGAGGCTCATTATTGTGTGAGGTAACAAATAACTATTCATTTTGAAAGAAAGCACTCAGAAAGTGAAAAGCGGGTTCACTGCTTTATAAAACAGGGAAGAAAAATGTGTGAAAAGTTGGTAAACTGGTTGTGAGTTGTAAAACCAACTTGCAAAAGAAGTAGCCAAAACAACAGCTGGAATATATTATGCTCAATATGCAGATTATGCAAGCAAATCCCAAAACTAAATTAATTTACTGCTTCCTAATCAGCATATAGCTCAGTAGAATCAGCAATGGACTTGAAAGGAATTTGACATCAAATGCCTCCATTTGTATTCAGGTCCCATTTTTTTATGGTCCTATAAAATGATATTATCCAAAAGTACATGATTCAGGGCCAACAGTACTATGAAGTGGATTTATGTTGGAGAAAAATACCCATTGGGGGAACAATGGACTTTAATTACATGAAATCCCACTCAAACAGTTGTTCTTTTTCCCCATAATATTAAAATAGTTGTCTTTAAGATTTTCCAACTTCTTTAATAATGTTGCATGTTATTTAAGTAGAAAATATTTCAGATTGATGTCTATAGATACAACATTACCAGAATGGTGCTTAAACCTAAATTGCTGCTTAGAAACAGAGTAAAAAGCACAAGTCCAGATAAAATCACTTTAGCTAGCAGATCTAGGAGACACTTTCTCTGATACCTTCCCTGTGGGAGGAATAAAGACACATTGTTGAAGTTTCCAGGAATTTATTCAGTAAAGCAGGTAGATGGAAGAGTGCTCTTGTTTGAATACATTACATTCAACAGGTCAGTTATTTAAAGGCATTTACAGACAATGGTGGTAGGGTCCATGGGAGCAGATTGGAGAAAAACCTGGGCGATGAAAAAAACAAGGAGTCAATCCCAAAGCTCAGAGGTTAGTCCCTTATTTGAATAATCCTGAAATATCTATGAGGATTTACCAGCTCAGCAGCCTATGGAACCTTATTATTAGTTAAACAGTCTTATTTTTATTTTTACCTTCTAACAAACAAAACATGACGACACATTATGAGCTACAACTTTAGAGCTATATTTAAGAAACCTTTCACATGAGCTTCATCAGGTCCATCTAATAGACTGGTTTACACTTTGAATATTGAAAATGCCAACTTCCATCAGGCTATCACCAGTCTGTATTAGTCTGTTTTGTAAAGCATGTAAACTGAGAGTCTGTGTCTGCATCATTGGGGCCCATATTCATTGGAGCCAAGTTTGACAAATTTATTATAGAGCTTTTTCCAGTCTATCACATGTAATATGAGAGGCTGTGCCAACTTTTACAGGCCTCATTATCTCCTGACATATAATCTGAAAGGCTAATATTCTCTTGTATAACAAAAAAGGTTTAACATGCCTGCTTATAAGAGGCTCATATACATGATTAATGTGATCAGTCCCCCTTACTCTTCCTCTTGATGAAGCTAGACCTTTTTATATGCAGGAGAGGTAGTCTCTTAAAGTTACACTAGGTGATTCTCATTTTCGAACAATACTTGCATCCAGAGAAATAGCATACAGTGAAAAACAAATTGCAGTGGTCATTTTACAGCTCTCATGGATGTGCACAAGTAGGAGGAAAAAAGTAAAAAGTAAAGTTTGAGACCTCAGAACCTTTCCTGTAGACTGTGCCAGTGGAATACAAATCCACCAAGTAGTGAACTGCACAGTAGACAAAAATTTTTAATAAACATAAGAATCTCAGATATTTTTGGAGGATAGGCAAGTTGTGCCCATGATGTAAAAAATACAGCAGTGTGGAGTGGCCCTGGAACAATATTCATTGTACTCCAGATTATAAAAATGTTGTTAAATGCAGGCCCAGTGGCTACAGAATATATACCTGCTTGCTGTGAGGTAGCTGCAGTCAGAGATGGAATGCTCTTGGTCTCAGATCATGGCTTTATGGTACTTCAGTCTGGGGTCTGCAGTGTCAAGCTTCTTCCTGAGTGTAACAGTTATTGAGGGCTCTTCAGTTCAAATTCTTTGTCTCTTCAAATTTCAGGTTGTTATGCCAGTGAAAAAGAGGGCTAGATAGCTCTATGCCTAGGTGGATAAAGGGCTGGAAACTGGGAGGGATCAGGTGGAAGGTCATTTATCCAATCTCCTGGTGCCAGGGTGGGGTTCGATGATGTAAGAGGCCGATGTAATTAGTACGGGAGTGGGCTGTCAGTCAGTCGAACTGGAAGGCTAGAGCTTAGCTGCCTTTTCTCACTGTTAGCACCAAAAGGAAAGCTAAAATCCCAAATCAGTAGTAAAAAAACAGAAAACACATTTTAAATAACTAATAGTTACTGTTTAAGCTTGTGCCCATCATGAGGTTAAGAAAAACATTCAAACCTATGCCAGTTACTTTTTTTTTAGATTTGTATACATCTAGAGATCGCACAAGTAATAAAAATAACAATAATCATCATCATGCGCCTTGTTTTCCATGTCCATGCTAATGTAGATGCAGTGATTTAAAATGTAATTACTTGATTGACTTTTCATATTAACTGCAGCAGTTGGGGTTAATTAACAGTTAGGTGTTTTACCTATATGATTCATGGTTTAGTTTCCTGTGTGGAAGCACAATTTTAATGGAAATGCTTGAATTTAGACCAAGGAGGTGGTAGGCATCCAGCCTGATCTCCCAGCTTAACTCCATTTTTTCAAGAATCACATTTTTGTTTCCTTCAAGTTGACCCATAGTGAGCTTGTCCATAAAGTGGAAGTGGAAACCTCCATGGTCTGGGAAGTTATGGCAGTGCTTGCTAGTTGTTTATTTTTTTTTTTTTTAGGATCTGGAGTCTGATGTCATACAGGTGGTATACTACCCTGACTTTGAATTTGTTCACAGTTTTCCCTATGTAAAAACAACTGCAGCCATTACACTGTGAACATTATATCACAAAATCAGTGTTGCAATTACTAGAACAAGTGCTGTTGAGTTTTCTCTTGACTACTAGACAAAAAAGTAGTCCTTGCTGCTCATGTATTTGCAGTAAGTGCAAAAACGGGGGCCACAGGGGTAAGTTCCTGTGTTGTCCTCCTCTGGTCTGAATTTGCACTCTACCCAGTCCATAATGTTGCAGGCTCTCTTCAATACAAAACAGGGATGAGGTCCTAGACGTTTTTCCAGTTGTTTATTGCCTGTAATCATTACCCAGTTGTCAGCCATGACCTTTCTGATTGTAATCTACTATGAAAGTGAGTGCCATGCTTCCTTTTCTTTTGTCACCCTGTGGATCCCGGTGTTGATTTCTGCTGAGTCCTAGGAGTCTCCCAGGGGGCTCCCTCAAAATGCATAATGATTGTAAGAGAAAGGAAAATGGAAAATCATGAATTTGTTTATTAGACTTTGTCAAGCTCTACCATGACAATCCTAGACATAAGAAGATGATGCTGAACAGAGTTTGTGTTGTGTTTCCTACAAAGAAAACAGTGAGAGTTGTTGATCAGAAATCCCTGTCCATAACCAGTGCAAGCAATTAACAGCTACCATAATCTGGCATGCATTTCTTGACATCTCAGCTTCTTTTTCCATTCATTCTCTCTCTCTCTCTCTGTCCATCTCATTTATTTGCTTTTAGCCCCAATTCAAATAATTATAAGTACCTCAGAAGGGTCATTGAAAGGCTTCAGGGACCCAGTAGCTAGCACCTTAGGTTTCTTAAGGAATGTCACTAACCTCAGTCTGCTGAGATTTTAGTTGGAGATCAAGGCTGGACTGGTATATTTGCATATACCATATATGGATTATTTATTTATGTTATTTTATTTTACGTTTGTTGACTGGGATAGTCCAACTGGATGCATGTCATTTTTCAGCGGAGGCCCGGAGAGAAAAGCTCCAGACATACATACAAAAACTATTTTATATATACATGTATATCGTGTTTTACAATTTCCTACAGTATTACATTCAATAAAAGGATATAAACATCACTTAATCACATATGTTAATATAAAACAAGTAGGTTATTAATGTATAATTAAGATACAGTCTCATTGTGACAAGAAGTCCTTATTTGGGCATGCAGTTGAGGGGGTAGAAGTTAGTCGGAAGTAGAGCAAGGACATAGCCATCACGTTTTAAAATATTGTGTAAGACTTTTCTTGACTTGAGATAGAGGGAGTTATGAGGTTAGGTCAGCAGGAAGTATATTCCATGTTTTGCCAACAGAGTTGGCAAACAGAGATTCCCCAGCTGGGTTTTTAGTTATGAACGTGTAAACAAACATTTTGTTGGATGATCGAAGTGTCTTGAGGTTATGATGGGGGGTGATAAGGTTTTTAAGTACAGGCGTATTTTCGGGCTGGTAGAGAATCTTATAGGCAACTACTAGTTGGGTTGACCTGACGTAGGTTAGGTAACTCAAGCCACCCTAGAAGATTAAGGTTAAGACAGTGGTGTGTTCTGTAGGTTGTATCAGTGGCAAATCTAGCAATGTGATTATAGCAGCTTGAGAGTTTGTTCAGGTTGGTTTTACTCAAGTTTGTGAATAAGGGGGAAGCATAAAGGAGGGTGGAGAGTAGATGTGTGCGGGCAATATCAGTCCTAGCTAGGGGAGTTAGGAAGGGTTTAATCTTGTATAGAGGGCCAAGATTTTTATTAACTGCTTTAATCGTATAGTTAATATGCAAGTCAAACTTAAGGTTATTGTCATCTGTTACACCTAGGATCTTGGTAGAGGGATCTGGCGAAATAATGGTGTCATTGATAGATTTTATGGTGAAGGTAAGAGTGGTGGACCTACGAGTTGGGGAGAACAGCAACAGCTTAGTTTTGTTGGGATTTAATATGAGACGGTGATTAAGGAGCCAATTTTCAACTGTATTAAAAGCATTTTGGGATAAAGACTGCAGCTCTATTGGGGAGGTGGCAGAGCATATTAGAGTTGAGTCGTTTGCGTATTGAATACAGGTTGCATTTGGGATGACCTTGTGCAAGTCAATGATAAAGATAAAAAAATAGGAGGGGTCCTAAGATGAAGCCCTGAGGGACGCCAAGGGTAATAGGTAGAAGGGTAGCTAGGTTGTCCTTCCATAGGACTGCCTGTTGTCTACCACTCAGGAAAGATTGAAACCATTGGATAGCCTGGATGTGTACTGAAATGGTTTCCAGTGTTTGTATAAGTAGTTGATGGTTTACCATATCGAAGGCCTTGGAAAGATCTAGAAAGAGGGCTGAGGAAAGTTTATTAATGTTTAGGTTTTGATTTATGATGTTAGAGAAGGAGAGGAGGGCAGTGGTGGTATTGTGGTGTGGTCTAAAACCATGTTGAGAGTTTGTCAGGAGATTGTTCTTGATAACATAGTTCAGGAGTTGTTTATGGATGCATTTCTCCATAATTTTGGCTAGTGGTGACAGAATAGCTATGGGTCTAATTTGAGAGTTCAGTGGAGCTGCCCCCTTTATGGAGTAGGATCACATGGGATATCTTCCAGGTGATGGGGATGGAAGCTTCAGATATAGTTCTATTGATCAGGATGAAGATCGGGTAAGCTATGGCATCGGCTGTTTTTTGTAAATACTTTGCTGTAAATCACCTTACATGTGGACTTTAATAGCTATAAAAGTTGTAAAAATAGAAAACTTTCAGTGTGCCATTTTTCAGTTTATTTGAATATATAGAATAAGTTTCAGAATAACTGACAAGAAAAGAGAGTTAATAAGAAGTCAACCTAGCTGCAATTCAATTGACTTTACAAAAAAAAAAAAAGTGGAGAGATATGGTAATATCATACCTGCAAAAAAGGAATATCCTCCATGCCTCAGTACATGACAATATGCCCTCACTGAATTTAATGTTGACCACAAATAACTATCTAATAATAGCACCACATAGTTCTTGAGGTACTGTAGCTGTGCTGTAGATGGGGCTGACTTGATTATTAGTGCTGTTGTACCTTCTCTTGGTGATTTCAAATGCTTCTTAAAATGCAACATCAGTTAATCTTACTGCAATATGATTCTGTGCTAAATTATTGTCAGTTACACATTTTACTTTATTAATTTTAGATTAGTTCTGTATCACCGTAGCCTTTTTTCAGACCATAAAGCTAGTACAAAGATTAACTAGATCTTATTCCAGAAAAAAAAAAATCACAAATAATATATTACTGAAAAATGTAACACAGAGATTTTAGCAAAGCTTCAACTGTTAAGTGCTGAAAAAAATGTCTTGCACATTCTGATCTGTTTTATTTTAGTTTTAGTTCAGTATAAATTTGTTACTTCATAGTAGAGCGTTTCCTATGGGATTCCATCAAAACAATGCAATTCCCAGCTGAATTAACCCACTTAATAAAAAGTAACAAATAAGCTCTTACTGGTACATAGCTATGCATGCAGTATTATTGTGCAAGATTTAAATTAGTGCAGAAGGGTACATTAAAGTTGAGTCACCAGTCATCTGCAGTTATACTTAGCCATAAGTGAAATGTACTGTTCTTCAAGCTGAACATTGAAAGCAGATCATAGCAGTTATTTTAGATGCAGACATTTTTGTACCGTGATGCTGTGCATGTGGGTTCTGCCTAACTGTAAATTACATTTCTGAAATGAAGCCTTTCAAAATGAATCAAGTGAATCAGCATACAATGTCCGTATTTTTAATAAATAAGAAAAAGTTCATTTTTGATAGTTCATTTTAGTAAAGGGTGCTACAGTTCTGTCACACTAGTGATGCACATTGTCAGCAGTCTTCTGATTGGCCAACCTGCAGAGCAGGTGAGGCTGAATTGGCCAAAGCTTGATGCCGCCATGTTGAGAAGGCATGAGTTATACCATGATAAGTATTGCTTTCTGGTATAGACTACAATGATCATATATTTGCAGGGCTTGAGTGTATAGGAATAAACCATCCTCTTTAAGTTGATTACATTCTTGAGACTACAGACAGCATGCACATGGCAACTGTATCACATGACTACATACTGGAAAAATTAGTAAAAATGGTCTGCATAATACAGAAATGTCCAGTAAATGACCAGCAGTAGTTCCTGCACTTTGCCCTATTCCAATAAACACTACAAGGATCTGTGATTATCCATGCTTTTGAATTTTTTCATATTATAGTGTTTAAAAGTCTTTGGACAGTTAAATATTTCCATTTTGTAACTGGGTCCATAAATATGCTATATGCAAGTATCAATTTACCCTGAATGTGCCAGTAAGAAATCAGTTTTAAATATTTATATTTAGCCCTGTAATCTAAGTTACTTAATTGATAGAATTCTGGCCGTGTAATCTAAGTGACTTAATGGCAGAATTCTCTTAGTATATTTCTTTGGGACACCTTCTAACATTTTTAATTGAGTTTTAGTGCAAGTGTAGAATATGTTATTATACTCAATAATGTGTTTGATGGAAGTTCTATACACCATAAACAAACATTTGTCTCTTGCTGAAATATTTCTTAATAAATAGCTCATATATTTAATTATTCTAGTACTGATATTCCTCACATGATGGTTAAAGGATAAATCAGATACAATAGTTTTGGCAAGTTCTCTATATTTTTTGGCATTTTGTAGCAATACACGTATCATGTAGGTGGGAAATATTTGAATTTTATTTGAAAAATACATAGTTTTGCACTTATCCATGAAAAATTTTAGTCCAGTATCCTCAGCCCACTTTCAAATCAGAAACAGGCATCATTGACATCAGATTTATTTTGTATTGTAAAACCAATTTTAGTCTAGTTAATTTATTTTTGGACCCCAAATTTAGTATTCCTGTGAATAGTCAAATAAACAAGATTAAACAGCATTGGGTCTAAAACTTATCCTTGGTGAACACCAAATGTTACAAGCAAAAAATTTGAATAAACATTATGCATCTTAATATAGTGTTGTCTGTCAACAAATTCATGATCACTCTAACAGTATAACAATATTAGATTCAAATATGTGCTTGAGAATTGAATAGAATGGCAGACAGTCAAAGGCTTAGCTAAGGTCAAAACATATCATGCCTAGAGAAAAACTCTATATCCAAATCCATAGTTATTTGGTTGTGAAAGCAAGTTAAGTTATAGTAGATTTTTGCTTTATGCAACAATGTGGGTTAGAATCCTTCCCTGTTAATCTGAAGCTTGTGTTATGCCTTAATTGTAGTAGAGATTTTCAAAGCACTTACTGACATGAGATGTTAAACTTATGGATTTATTATTGCTAAACATATCTTTCCTGTTCTTTATATAGTGGATATAAAAAGTGTACGTACCCCTATTAAAATGCCAGGTATTTGTGATATAAAAAATGAGATTACAATAAACCATTTCAAAACTTTTCTCACCTATAATGTGACCTATAACCTGTACAATTCAATTGAAAAAAAATCTGTTAGGGAAAAAAATATAAAAAATGTACAACAAGCTGGTTGCATAAGTGTACACACCCTTAAACTAATACTTTGTTGAAGCACCTTTTGGTTTAATTACAGCATTCAGTCTTTTGGGTAGGAGTTTATCAGCATGGCTCATCTTGACTTGGCAATATTTGCCCACTCTTCCTTGCAAAAGCTCTCCAAATCTGTCAGATTGTGAGGATATCTCTTGTGCACAGCCCACTTCAGGTAACCACACAGATTTTCTATTAGATTTAGGTCTAGGCTCTGGCTGGGCCATTCCAAAACTTTAATTTTCTTCTGGCGAAGCCATTCTTTTGTTGATTTGGATGTATGCTTGGGGTCATTATTGTGCTGAAAGGTGAAATTCCTCTTTATCTGTAGCTTTCTTGCAGATGACTGAAGGTTTTGGACCATAAATGACTGGTATTTGGAATTGTTCATAATTACCTCCACCATGACTAAAGCCCTATCTCCAGCTGAAGAAAAGCAACCCCAAAACAAAATACTGCCACCACCATGCTTCACTGTGGAGGTGGTGTGCTTTTGGTGATGTTGAAGTGTTGTTTTTGCTCCAATCCTACCTTTTGGAATTGTGGCCAAAAAGTTCAACCTTGGTCTCATCAGACCATAACACATTTTCTCACATGCTTTTGGGAGACTTGATGTATTGTTTTGCAAATCTATCCTGGCCTGGATGTTTTATTGTGTAAAATGCTTCCGTCTTGCACCTCTACCCCATAGTCCAGACATATGGAAAATACGGGAGATTGTTGTCACATGTAGTACACAACCAGTACTTGCCAGAAATTCCTGCAGCTCCTTCAGTGTTGCTGTAGGTCTCTTGGCAGCCTCGCTGACCAGTTTTTGTCTTGTCCTTTGATCAATTTTGGAGGGATGTCGAGTTCTTTGCAACATCACTGTTGTCCCATATTTTCTCCACTTTTTGAGGACTGTCTTCACTGTGTTCCATGGTATATCCAATGCTGTGGAAATTTTTTTGTACCCTTCTCCTGACTGTTACCTTTCCACAATGAGATCCCTTTGATGCCTTGTAAGCTCTCTGCAAACCATGGCTTTTTTTGTAGCAGGCAACTGAGTAAATGTCGGGAAAATCCTACTAGGGCAGCTGAACTTTATTTGGGGTTAATCAGAGTCTCTTTAATTGATGCCAGGTGTGTACCCAAGAAGACTGAATCTGTAATTAATTATCAAAAGGTACTTCAACAAAGTATTAGTTTAAGGGTGTGCACATTTATGCAACTAGGTTATTGTACTTTTTTTATTTTTTATATTTATCCCCTAACAGATTTGTTTGCTTTTCAATTGAATTGTACAGGTTATAGATCACATTAAAGGTGGGAAACATTTTGAAATGATTTATTGTGGTCTCATTTTTTTATATCACAAAAAGCTGGCATTTTAACAGGCGTGTGTACACTTTCTATACCCACAGTATGTACAGTGGTAATACAGGATAGCATGCAATTATAAGGTACAATGCCATTTTCCAATAGTTTATTAAAAAAATAAACCATAAAATGAGAATAATACCCTCTTTGGTCATAGTAAAGAGGCACTAGATACTTTATCTGGACCCCAGATGACATTTTTTTAACTTGGTGAATGCTTTCTTAATAGAATCTGAAAAAATAGGACAAGGACCTGAGAGCATTATTTATCTGTAAGAGGATCAGAAGAACCAAGACACTGAATTACAACAGAATAAGCAAGCAATAATGCCCTCCATGGTGTGTGTTAATGAGTAATTAATGCCTGCCCAGGGTTGTTGTGAGGCCCGCCTCTAGACCCTGGAATGGCATTAATTAAACATTAACATGCAACCTGGTAGAGACTATTACGCTTTGAGAATGGGTTCTTTGTCAAATGTTTTATTTACTTATTTCTATTTCTTTTATTACTGTATAATTTTTATATATATATTGGATGTAAAATAGTTCCTCCGCCTAATGTTTCTAAGTTACTGTAGTATATGTAAATGGTGTTAGAGGAAGCATTTTACATCCAAAATATAGCATTTTTTAGAAATTATCTAGATATTTTATTTATTTTTTGGTCCCTTACTGCTAGAATGGTTTCTTGTCAGTCATTTGGGGATTGAAGTCACTAAATAACAACATACATTTGACTTTCAGACTTTATTTCCTTTATAAAATTCATGTTAACACAAATCCTGTTATTTAACTTACTTTTTAATTTTTTTTTTATTTAAAATCTGTTTCTGTTTTGGAGCCTTTGTTCCCCTTTTTTCAGGCTTTATCTCCATTTCTTGAGCTAAAAGGTTGAGAGGTACGCAAACATCTTATCTGCTGCTGTCAGTGTTCCATCGATCTCACTGTCTCTCCCTCTGTCATACAGACACCACCCCCGCACACTCACACACCCTTCCCCTTCAGAAAATGCATGCTAACACAAGTCCTATTATTGCAGCCACTTTGTGACTTTTTAAACAGGAATATTGTCCTGTTTTGAGCCTTTGTTCCCCCTTTATTTTAGTTTTTAATCAGTTAACTAAGAGGTGAGAGGTACGTAAACCTCATGAATGCAGCTGCTGTCAGTGATGGATCGCTCTCATTCTTCACTCTCTTTCTTACTCACACACACCTCGCTTTCATGCACACATTCACAAACACGGACAGAAAGGGGTGGCCTAAAGGTTAAGGTATTTGCCCTACAAACACAAGTTGCAGGGTTTGAGTCTCACAAGGGATAATTGGCTAGGCTTAAAATGGCTCACAAGAGCAGCAGTAGCTTTAGTAATATCTGAACCATGAACCTATGAACATATGTACACACACTTTTTTCTTTTGTATTTAGATTTTATACTGAACAGCAAAAGTGATGCTTAGCGAGTGTAAAATAATGACTCAGTTGTTCTCGCATTCACTCACATGCAGGAATACACTCACATGCACAGACATTAACACATACACACTTTTGTTTTTCTTTTTTTATATATATATTTGACACCACTAAACAGCAGTAGCACTGCTTAGCGAGTGTAAAATAATGGCGGCCATTCCATTTTCTCAGTCCAAGCTCCACAGTGGCTTGATATGCTGCTATGAAGTAGCAGACACATTTTTTCAGTGGGCATTACCTGTACATTAATAATCTGCTGGAGAACGCTCGTTCTCAGGTCAGGGTGGTGATGTACACTAAGCCCATTCTCTAATATTGATTAAACTCATACACTATAGTATAAGCAGCAATTAATATTACAACATTATAAGAAACACCTTTAATAGCCGATGCCCTTGTATCCAATGACTTCATTTGTTTGTAAAATGCTTTTTTATTTGCAGGTTTACTGATCAGTTTATTTTCGTAGTTAATCTCAGTTGACTTAATTTCTGATCTTAATTTTATACAAGTTGAGTTAAAAATGTTCTTTACCTTTGAAGGAAACCTTGTTATGCTTTTGTAGTTTTTTTTCCCTAAATGATCTTATGATGGGATTATTTCACCATGTAATGAATGAATTGTTAACATTTTCCAGATGAACAGATTCATTAACACAGCTACTCAATAGTTTATCTAAGACAGAGTACCCTTCTTGATACTCCAAGAGATTTAATAGATAAAACTAGTCTTTGTTAGAAATTTGAGTAAAAAGTTTACAAAAATCTGTTTGATATGTGGTATAGGTTTTGCTATGAAAGGATGTTCTTGTGTTTACTTCTATTGAAAAAGTAATTATATTATGGACAGAAGAAACTAGTGGATATGTCAATCTTAAATCCTGTGTTTTATTTGGAATATCAGTTATGATTAAATCTAAAGTGTTATTATCTCCTATATTACTAGTAATTGATTGTTACTACATAAAAAGGAATAATGTTATCATATTCTTTCTTAAAATATGAATTAGATGAGATGGATTTTCACTTTATTCCAATGTAATTAAAGTCAGCCAAAGGTAAAATATCTTCTTATTCTCAGACCAATCCCAATCCTCTGTAATAGACATACTTTGAGTGTGATAGTTTAAAACTATAAAAATGCTGTTATTTTGACTAGAATCTAAAATGTTGGTAATTGTTTCATAAAGAGTTACAACTTTTACAAGGCATGAAGGCAGGTGTTTGTGGACATATAGTCACTCCTCCACCATTAAAATTTACTATCAGACATTAATATTTGATGAAATCTTTTAAATGATAATAACTTCAATTCCATGAGTCATTGATAGCAATAATCTGAAAACTGTCGTTAGCTTTTAGACCATTAAGTTCATCAGATTTGCTGCTTGGGCTTTTTGCATTGCAAAGTAAACATTTTATAGTTCTTTTAAACAGTCTGATACTTTTAACTGGTTTGGTCTTTCATTGTATAAAAAAACAATTCATCTTTTCTATAATTTTACTTCCTCAGTTTAATTTCTCCAAGTATTTTGGTGTTCTAATACCATGATGGGAATGGACCCCATTGCTAACTCACAGTATGATTTAAGTTTGTGAAATTAATAATGTTCCAATTTTTGATGTTAGTCAAAAGTGTTCATCATAGCACCTGCAATATGCCCAGAACTGATCCCTTCTGTAATTCCTATCGAGTTACATGCATCTGTAACATATGTAAATAAAACTACAAATTCTTTTTTATGAGAACCATTTCTCCTACTACTATACAAACTATCTAGGTATCCTTCTTCCACATTGCCTTTTTTTTCTGCCTGCAGATCCTGGTATTTTATGGCTTAGTGTCTATCTATACATAAGACACTATATTCACCAGGTGTAGCAATTTCAATGATCAGTGTTACTTTTGTCTTCTTTTCATGGGCTACTGTATCTGGTTTTCTTGCATCTGTTTTTTGAACTATCTGTAATGAATGATCCCATGTGATATAAATTTCATCATTACCTATAATGTTTTGTGGTTTATAATTACAATTTATTTCAGCTACTTCAGTACTGTAAAGTTTGTACAATCACCAGTGCAACACCCTTGCCACATTATTATGCTTTTCAATATACAGGACCTCTGTCATTACTGCTTCATACCCAGCAACAAGGTGTGCGACTATTTCTAGTTATGCTTTACAGAACCACGTTTGTCTGTTTCTCACATGTATTCTTTGAATTTGTAAACCACCATGTACATAGACCACTATCCTGGGCCACTAATATTAACCTTTTACCTTTTGGTTTAAATTCACCTCTCCTTAACCATTCCTTTGTCAGATCCTGATTGACATGAGGTTGTTCCAGTAGTTTTCTGAACTTACAAATATATTTATTCCATTTCCACCTTTCCTGCCATTTAATCTGATCCATCCATCCATCCTCAACCCCTTTTCCCATTTTGCACATGGGGTTGGGGTGTCACTTCTGCAGTGACAATCAACTTGAGTCAAGGTTTACACCACCAAGTGGCTAGCCCTGTAACGGTAGTTCATTCGTACCACTCACTTGCACACACTCTCACTTACAGCCAATTTAGAGATTCCAGTCCACCTACTGCATATCTTTAGAATTTGGGAGAAAACAGGAGGACCTGGAGGAAATCCTCGTGACTGCAGGGAGTACATGCGTACTCCGCACCGAAGGCACCCCAACTGGGAATCAAACCAGAGAGCCTCTTGCTGTGAGCTGACAATGCTAACCACTGCATCACCGCGACCACCCTTTTCATTTGATCCTTCTCCTTATATGATTTCTTTTGGGGGGTGGGTTTCACACATTCTGCTGTTGTCTGATTGTTTCTACTTCTGGTGTGATTTACATTCCTGATTGACACTAATATGCTTCTGCTAAACTAGGCAGGAAGCCATCTTAGACTAGTTCTCCTCATGTTTTAAAACTTTCACTATGTTTGGATCTCATGATGTTAGCAGATATCTGTGTAGCCCTCTGACTGCAACTCTACACATATAATCAGTTTCAATAGGCCTACACCTCCTTCAGAATGAGGAATATATAACCTTGGTATACAGTCATTTTTATATAGTGTTAGATAAGTATGAAGCATTTTTCTTGTCCAGTGATCCAGTACATTTTGGAGCCAATCAGTCAAGCCAAAACTGTAAGTTAAAACAGGAAGAGCAAATTAGTTTATAGCTTGGACTTTATTCCTAGATGTCCTGACTGTTTTGAGTATTAATTTTAATTTTCTAAAATATACCTTATGAGCTTTTATTGTCGATCCTTCATCAATTCCCAAATATTTATTCACTCCCTCCTGCTCAAGTTCCTTTATATCACATTCTTATCTCTGACTGATCATTTCTTGGTGCTGCAGCTTTCCTGCTTTAAAGGTTGCTTTTTCACGTTTATCAAGACCAAATGACATTCTTATATCATCCAAGAAAGTTTTGACCACTTGCAGTTGTGCTTTTAGCTCCTAATCTGATAAACTGTATAGTTTTAACGTAAACACAAAAAGAAAATACGTCTTTACTTTTCATTGTTTTCTGGGAATCAAATTGTAGCTGTGACCTAATCTGTTAAGTAGACAGCTTAAAGGGTTAAGGGCAAGACAAGAGAACAGCAGTGACAAAGAATCACCCCGGAATACCCCCCTTTGAATTCTTATCCCTGGCAAGATAATTACTCCTTTATCTGGCTTAGCTGCAGAGTGGTTTGCCACTGTTTCATGTTCTCAGAAATGCAATTGATCAATGTAGGATGTATCTTGGTCATTTATAAGCACTCCTTTATCCATGAAAATAGGATGCTGTGAAATGATTTTTTGTAATCTGTCCATGCCATACTTAGACTCTTCCCCTTTTTACAGTTCTCCACTATTACTTTATTTAGCAACAAATGATCCTTTTTTCCATATGTCTATCTTTTGCTACCCTTCTATTCTATTACCATGACTGAGTTTTCTCAGTATGAATGTAAACTCTGCCAACACCTGTTCTAGTATATAGTTTATGCATTGTCAGAAGGCAAGTTATTGGTCTGTAGTTTTTAGGCTAGCTTGCAGGTTCACTATTGTAGGAGTATCCTTTTCCTGACTGTTAACCAATTTGGTATCTGTTCTGCATGTTCTTACATGGGACTAAATTTTTGTGTAAAGATGTGAATACTTTTAGCCAGAAATTAGGTACTGCATCTGGGCTTTGGGTTTTATCCACAGTGGTGCAGTGGTAGCGTTGTTGCCTCACAGCAAGAGGTTCTCCCGTTCGATTCTCGGCTGGAGTGCGGGAAGTGCCTTCTGTGTGGAGTCTGCATGTCCTCCCCGGGATTGGCTGGGTGTTCGAAAGACATGCATAAATGGGCGTGCCTTCGCTGAAGGTTGGACATCGAGCTGGTACCTCAGCATTCATGAAAGTCTACTGCCAATCATTAGTGGACTGGAGTTCCGCTGTGACGACCCCTAACCGGGAAAAGCCGAAAGACAAACAACAACAACAATCTGGGCTTTGGGTTTTCCAGGTAGGAGCTTTTCTTAATTTTATTTCAATTTCTTTGGCTGCTACTTAATCCCATTTTATAACTTATACATTTGAACTTACTATTTCTTTTACTTCTTGTATCAGTTCAACATCTTTGTTATGTTCCACAGGGTCTTCATAGATATTTCTCCAAAATATATCAATTTCTTATTTTTTGGTGGTGTTTCTATTCATTTTGCTTTGTTTCCCAGTTCTCTATAAAACTTTTTGGATCATCAATAAATTGCTTATTTTGTTTTTTTCCTTTATATTTATCTTCGTATCGTCTAAGATTTTCTGCCTGTGCCATTATCTTTAGTTTATTATTTGCAATTTTTTCAGTAGATCTTGGTCTGTTGCTTTTATCACGCCTATCTTTCTAAGTATTTCTGTCAATCTATTCCCTCTTCTATACTCTTCTAACAGTGTGACACTTCTTTTCTCAGTTGCTTTATAGTTTTGTGTATTTGATACTTCCATGATAGCACTTTATTTCTTACATTCCTTTCGTCTTATTACCATGTGTATTTGTGGTAAGACTTTGTTATTAATTCAGCTGCATAGCAACATATTCTGTTTACTTCTGTTACATCGCATAAAATTCTGTTAATAGTCTCGATTGCTGTGCTCATTTGTTTTGTCCAAATTCTAAAACTTTTGGTCTTATTGACTTTCTGTAATCTATTTTTTTCATTTATCTTAGTATGTCTAGCCATCAGTATTAAATCAAACAACTTTTCCCTTAGTTCACTTTCTTCTAAACTGAGGGCACACTCTTTGTTTTCATTTTCCTGCAATCATTCTACAGAAGGTTACAGAACACTTGACATGTTCTCTTCAGCTGCATTCTTTGTCATATGTTGCTGTTTCATAAGGCTCTCCTATCACTCCTCAACATTGACTGTGTCAGAGTTGTCACTGTTTCCTGCACTATCCCTTGCTGTAGAGCTCCAACTGAACTTTTATACTGGTTTCCTACTGAAGGCTCTAGATTATCTTCATGTGGCAAGTGAGCAGATGCTTTACATTCCACCTGTTTCTCCTTAATTCCCATAATAGTGACATTAGATAATTTAGTTCTTATCCTCTGTAGTCAAGTCTATCAGCTTTATGGCTCTTTTTTTGGCCTATCAGATTTGTGGATTTGTGGACTACTACGTCCATACCATCAGCCTAGCCTAACTCCATTGTAGGAATGTTTTCATGTCTTGAGGATTTTACACTGTCGTTTTTTCCAGTTCTGGCACCACTGCACATTCCAGGATTGGGTACTTTTTTGTCCTGGGACTTGTGCCCTCAGCTGCCTTTTTTATTTTTAAACTACTTCTGTCTATATATTAGTGTTGACTTGGTGAGATTTTGTAAAAACATTGTCTACCTCATGAAGGCACTCAACAAGACTTGAAGATGAACTGAGTTGCACCAATACTATTCTCCTTTGCTTGGTGCTTTTATCTCCTCTCCAGTCAGACCCCTCTCTCCTTTCGCACTCCCATGCTTGATATTCTGCACATTATGATGTAACCAATCCCTAATAAACATCCTCCAGTCATAAAAACATTCTTCCCAGTAGGTAACAAGCTTGATGTTACAGACAAGAGTTAACTGAATTGACCAATTGTTAAAGTTATTCACTTTAATAAATACATAGTAAGTCCACAAGGTCGATGGCATGATTTCACTAAGGATATAATCAACATTAAAACTTTCTAGATATTATTCCATATCTGGAATTGCATTTTTATATGGTTAAGATGGGTGTACCTCAAATCATTACTGCCAGCATGAAGAACATGTATATCATATCTACATTTTTCTGATATCAGTTTTGTTAGGACACTAGGTATATCAGTGAGTCTCGAGCCTGGTAGGGCTGATATTATGTGAGTGTCCTTATCCAAAACACAGATTCCACTAGCCATTGGTTTTAGAAATGAGTCTGTCAAAATTAAAACTTTATTGCCTATTTTACTTAATTTACT
Organism: Protopterus annectens; assembly: GCF_019279795.1. NCBI lineage: Eukaryota > Metazoa > Chordata > Ceratodontiformes > Protopteridae > Protopterus > Protopterus annectens. Next base: position 725,698,460 of record NC_056750.1, read on the forward strand.
AGGCAGGGTAAACTCAGTAACAGTGAAAAAATTATCCCGGGTAAGCACTTTTTTCCTTTTTTGCAATATGAACATCTTGTCTAACAAGCATAGTATCTGATTTTTTTTTTTTATTGGGTCAAGAATCTACTTATTATTTCATTCATGCATAGTGAATTCAGGCCTGCAAGGAAGTTTTGCTGTTATTCTCTTGCAGAGCTCACTTTAAAATAAAAAAAAAATCAGATGTTGAAGTGCATTAAATATTCCGTTGAGCATGATAAATTTAATAGTTCCAATGGATGACTTAAGGGAGAAAATCTGTTTTATGTTCAATGTTTCTTTAAAACTTGTCATTTTAAAATACGTAGAATCAAGAAGGGATTTAAGCTGACTGAGAAACAAAGCTGTGCACAAGGGCATTCACTGGATTTATTATGTATTTATTTGTATTTGATAACCCACGTATTGCACTGATCCACATAAACCTTTTTCAGACTTGGACTCTGAGCGCTGCCTGGTTAATTGCTTTGATCTGTGTCATATGACAAGTCAACAAATGGAAGCTGAGTGAAAAACTCTCAGCTACAGCAAATAGAACATTAATAGCTCCTATACTTAATCCCCTACTCTTTGTGCCAGAGTCAACATCTGTTCCCACAGAGCTGAAACTTTGCAACACACCCCGCAAGAACTCCTATGATTGTTTTGATAATATTGGCATAGAGGTTTGAAAGTGATTTTGTTACAGTGAGTTCACTGTTAAAAATATTTCAAACTGCTTGCAATTTCAGAGCTAATAGTAAAATACCAATATATTGATGGCATCACAAATGTATTTATTTATTTATTTATAGTTTGTTTGCCAGGATAGTCCATTGGGCCATGAGGAGCCCGTTTTCAATGGAGTCCTGCTGAGAAAAGCTCCAGAAAATTACGAATTACAGATGTAATGTGCACAAATGAAGCAAAATTAAACAGAAAAGCACATATTAGTAGAGTGCACATATTAGTACAATGCAGTAAGAGTAATATTTACAAACAGTCAAAAGTTTTTTAACAGTTTAACATATTAGCACAATGCAATAACAGACAGTCTAAATTTTTTAACAGTTATGCTAATTCATGCAGTTAATTTCTAGGCTACTGAATTGTACCATTTTAGGGGTTATGTTAATTCCTAGAGTTTATTAGGGGAACAAAACAATGGGGAGGCTATTGTGAATTATAGAGAGTAGCTATAGTGTAAGGAGATTGTGTGGAGTGGGAGCAAAAACATTCCCATAGTGAAGTTAGGTGTGTGTGTGAATTAAGGTTTTGAATGAAGTGAGGCTGCTGCTGGTGCGGATGAGAGGTGGGAGGGAATTCCAATGGCGTGCTAGAGCGAAGGACATTAGATGTTTGCCTGGTGGATGGGCAGGTTTATGCTGTCCAATTAGATTTTGGGAATTAGATCTCAAAAGTCTATTTGGCTGGTGCATTTTAAAGGTGGTGGCAAGAGAGGGACAGAGAGAAGGGGTGAAAATAAGTTTGTGTGCTTGGACAAGTTGAATATAGATGAGGTAAATGGACAGCTCAAGCCAATTTAGTTGGTGTAGGGCAGTGCAGTGATGGGAAGTGGATCTATGGCCGGTTGCAAATTTTGTTATTTTATTATAGCAAGAGGAGAGTTTAGTCTTGAGGGAGGATTGCAGGTTAGTAAGGATAGAGACACCGTATAGGAAGGATGGGATAAGGTAAGTGTTGGCGAGGGTGAGCCTAGTGGAGGGAGAGATGTAAAGGTTGTGGCGGTAAAGCATGCCTATTTTTTGTGATATTTACTTGTAGATGATTATTAAACTTTAGCTGGTCATCAATCAGGACTCCTAGTAGTTTAGCATTAGAGACTATTTTGAGAGGAGTATTATTTTGACTGGTAACTAAGAATGAGGTTTTATCTAAGGTGGTGGTTTTGGAAGCAGTAAATATCATGAGTTTAGTTTTAGTAGTATTGAGTGCTAGATGGTTGTCCATCATTCATTGCTCAGTGGAGGCGAAGGCAGCTTAGGTTAATTTAATTAGGGTGGGTATAGAAGAGGCAGAGCAGATTATTGTTGAATCATTGGCATATTGGACAAGGTTGGCATTTGGGATGGCTTGGTAGAAATAATTTATGAATATATTGAATAGAAGGGGGCCTAATATTGAACCCTGGGGGACACCTGTGGGAGTACTGAAAAAGGGGAGGTGGCTTTTTTCCATCTGACTGCTTGTTGCCTGTTTGAGAGGTAACTGGTAAACCAGTTAATAGAGTTGTGGGATAGATTTAGTTTGGATTGTTTAGTGAAAAGAATGTGTCGAATGCCTTAGAGAGGGAGTGGACATGATGTGGCCAGTGTCACTGGTCTTCTTAATGGTTTCTAGGAAGGAGAGGAGAGCTGTGGTAGTGCTGTGGTCGGGTCTGAAACCGTGTTGAGTAGGGATTAGAAGTTGGTTGTTTATGATGTAAGGTAGAAGTTGTAGATGGATGCATTTTTCTAGAAGGTTAGAAATGGGGGATACGATAGCGATAAGTCAAAGGTTTGTGATATTATTGTGATTACCACCTTTATATACTGGAATAATAAAGGCCTTTTTTTCCAGAGCTGGGGAACTTGACATTCAGCAATAGATTGATTTATAAGAATGCAGATGGGAAGAGCTATGCCTTCTGCTGCAACTTTTAAGAAATATGAGGGTATATCATCAGGGCATTGGAGACGGGTTTCGATGTTAGTAGAAGTTTTTTTTATGGTGGTTGTAGGGATGGGGTTGAAGGAGAAAGGAGGAGGTTGGGAGCAGGAGATGCTAGGAGAGGGAGGGATAGGCGAAATTAAGGGTGGAGAAGCTGAATGGGAAGTGAAGGATGATGTAAGTTTACTTATGGAATTGATAAAGAAAGTGTTAAATTGGGTGGCTAAGTCCAAGTCAGAGGAATCTGGATCAGGGCACATTATTTATTTATTTATTTTTTTTTGCCAGTGTTGAGAAGGGAGGAGATTCCATGTTAGAATTGTTTGGGGTTGGTGTTATGGTTAGTTTGGAGTGTAGAGAATTAGGCTTTGCAGTCTGAGATAATTTTTTTTTACTTTGTTGCGAAGTATTTTAAATTAATTAAGGGTGGTGATGGTTTTAATTTTGGAGTGGCGTTTCCAGGCTTTATCCTGGAATTGCATGGCTAGTAAGGTATTTTTGGTAAGCCAAGGTACAGGATTGCTTCTTATGTGTTTTGTTTTCAGATGGGCAAAGGAGTCAAGCATGTTGAGGAAAGTTGAGTTAAAGCAGGTAACAGCATTTTCTAAGGGAAGGGTTTTTAATGAGTTTCAGTTCATTTTTTTTAGTGCATTTGAGAATGTGTTAGGATTAAAGTTTTTTAGACAGTGAGTGAAGGTGTAGGTATGAGTTAGTTGTATGGAGGAGGGAATATGGTGGGCAAAAGTGGGGAAGTAGTTGTCTAATGGGTCAGGCAGAGTGCCACTATTAGAGATGTAATGTGGATGAGAAACTAGAATCCAGTCTAGGGCGCTTCCAGTAAGGAAGTTCTTGGAAGGCATAGTTGTTGAATTAATAAGCTGAATTCAAGTTTATATTCAGTGAGTTTGTAGGAGATTGAATTGTTGACCAGTTAATATTAACATCACCCAGGATTATAGTTTCATTAGTGATGTTGTTAGAGCACTAGGAGAGAATATCTTCAAGGGTTGAGATATTGTCTCCAGGAGGGATATAAAGGGAGGCTATGCATATAAGTTTATGCTTGTTTATATGAAGTAGGGCTTGAATTAGTTCTGCCTTGCCAAATTTGTGAATAGGTTTGGTATAGGGGGCTAACTAAGAGGTGGTGTTAGTTCAGAGTCTTTTATATGGGGTTTGAGCCAGGTTTCTGAGATGGCCAGAATATTCATGGAGGTTAAATTTAAGTTTTGAGGTATTTTTTTAAACATTGTGTTATTGTCTAATACTCTGATAATACTCTGATGGACATGCAGTGTTTTGATATCTGCAGTTGTGTAAACTTTTATTTCTGGAACTGTGTTTTTTTAGTTCTTCTGTTTACCCAACATCTCAAACATATGGTGGTAGCAGAAATAGAAATCTTTTAAACTGTCCATATGTGCACACAGCATCCATGTGAGTATATATATGTAACTACTAGGATGGAATGATATCTCCTCCAAAATTAATTCCCTGGTTTCAACATGCTAAGATCCAAAATAGACCCCACCTCCCCACAATCCTGAATATGATGGAATGAACTTGATAGAACAGCCTTTTGAAAAAAAGCAATACTTTAAAATGTTTATCAAAAGTACCAGCTGTAGTTGTTTTGTTTGTTTATGAATGCAAATGACCCCCGATCCCTACTAGTCACATGAATAAAACTGATGTCTTTGCATCTTTACAGTAAGGAGAGCTTCATCTACTTGGCTTGAAGAATGGAGCTTTCTACAGATTATTTAAACTCAGCAAATCAATCAGAAGTATGAATAAACATATCAGTATTATTGAAGAGTAACCCACTTGCCATGGAACATTGAACATGGTCAGTTCTACTGGCATTTGTTACTTTGCTGCTGGCCCATATTTCAGCAGTTTTTAAAATGGGCTTGTGCAAAGTGACAACATTACATTCATTTTGTCATTTCCTGTGTTTAAGATGTATTCCAAATGTATTGTTGTTTCAGAACTATAGATATCACTAGAGCAGATGCAAAGTGCTATCGTCATGACACCTATTGACAACACAGATTTTCTGAAATTTCCTTTAACTTCCAAGTATGTAAGATGTGAAACATTCAGCAGTCTTTACGTGAATAATTACTGGGTACATTGACTAGACTTTATTTTCTGACATGTACTGACTCATTCTAATGACTGGGGATGTAAAAAATCTAGTCTGATCGGAGTGAAAAGTAATACTTGTATAGGGTTTAAAGGTCTGTGTAAAGTATAGCCAAACAGTCTGATTATGCTGTATAGTTGAGGTAAAAAAACTCTGAAACATGGCATATCTACAGCTAATGCAGTATAGCTTTATTGTCTGAATGTACCCATAAAGACTTAAAAAGTAAAAAGTAATAGGCATTCAGAAGCCATGTACCTGAAATACTTGTATGTCCTTAAGTACTAATTTGAATATATGCCATGGGTCTCCACTACAGGAGGTTTAAGGTATTACACAGTGAAGATTAAGCCTTTCTTGCAATTTTACTGAAAAGGGTTTGTCTGTGTAACCTTTTTACCCTTTGCTTAGATAACACACTTCAAGGACAAAAGTAGACATGCGTAAGTATATTTTAGGAATCGAAAAACAGGCAAGCAACCAGTTGGTAAATGTAAACTGTACCACCAAACAAGCAAAACCAGCAGCAAAGAAACATGGCAGCAGTTGTACGAAGTATAGCTCCAGACCACATAAAATGTAAACCAAGAACTTTTAATATTCGGTAAGTGCTTTCACCACTATCTGTGGCTTCCTCAGACCATACACAAATATAAAAACACAAAAAAAATCTTTAAAGCTTTTCCTGTGTAGCTCATTAGCTTGAAAAAACACTCCCAGGCAATCAAGATGCTTTAGACACTCTCTCTTTTAAAAACATCAACCCCTTGCTCTGTGTTACAGAGTATTACTTTTAAAACACATTTTTAAGGCAAATTTGAATATCTTATTCAACAGTCAAAGCATTCACAAGTATCCCCAAGCTTTTCATGTTTAAACACATTTCAAAACATTGCTTATGTCAGCAGTATATCAAGTGCTATATATTATGCTAAGCATACTTATTTTATAACAATAGCATTACATTTGCTTGTCATTATATATTTTATACTGAATTCATATTATCCTATGTTGCCTGCTGAGCTAAGATATATACTATTTCTTAAAAATCTTTGTAGTACCAAGTCAATCTAGATCTAACCTTATGTATATTACTTTCCATTACCTTTAGCATTACAAATAAAGCTCCGATTTAAAAATGTGAATAAATTACCCATTCCATAGGTTCACATTTCGTTTTAAAACTCAACTTCTTCCCATAGCTTATTCGATCGTTAGACTTATCCGAGTATATCCTGTTCAAAATATACTTGTATTTCACCCTCATTGTGTTATATTCCCTTTTTCAGAAGTTAGAAGTATAAAAACATTTTTAAAAATTTGAGAGAAGTGTATTCGTCATAACGACACCCTTGCGCATACTCAATGACGTAATTACACTTGGCATACGCTCTGTGTTACTTTCTTTCACTTCTTTCATTTAATTATAATAAACAACCAAATATTATAAAATGTATGTCATTTTTGAATATTTTAGATTCAACCAAATCATAAATTAGTGATCAGATTTATATGTATAAGCAGTTTCATTTGAGGAATGTATGTGCGTATCTAACCACAGAGACAGAACATATTAATACATTTCTGTAATTCATATATCAATCAAATATGTGGAGTATGAAGCACTCAACACATCATATAAATACTGCTAAGCACAATCTTATACAAAAATATATCTTATAACTTATACATATAGATAAATTTAACTTACTATGTCTAGACAACCCATTCAGGCCTTAAAATGTATGTATTCTATGGACAATAATAGTCCAATATATATATATATATATATATATATATGTAAGCAGTTTGATCCAAATATATATGTCATCAGTTTGTGTAAAGACAGAGCTTAATTTACACTCTTGTCCTCCATATAAATCCCCATTATATACAAGACAGAACACTCAGAACGCTGTATTACTGCTATCAGAGACACTCTTGCACAGACATATAGTACTTTAAGTATAATGCATTCTGTCTAAATGGTCTCATCTAGCAGTCATGTAAAATGGATAAATGCATTGGCATATATACTAGATAAAAATGAGTCTTAGTGTGTAATTATATATGTCTATACAATAAAACACATGTAGACATCATATATGAAATGAGAGAATAGTGCTAATAAAGCAGATATATTATTCATAGTTATAAATATATGCAACATACAAATAATTACTCTCATCATATTAGATGAATAGGAGACATACTACAGGTAGACAGAATCACTGACTTGTAATGGCTAAATTCTGTTCCCAGATATATTTAGATACATGCTATTTCAGAAGACAAGATACAATTCTCAGGTATTCCTATTTAATAATCTTATGATGGATAAACCATGTTTCCAAACATATTTAGGTAAGTGGTGTCCCAGAAGGTTAAATAGATTTCTTCAATATGCATACTAAGTGGAAATATTATTAGGTACAGTCTGTTAAATATGTGTCATTATACAACAACCCTCCATTAATATTCTAAAACGTGCACTCTGATTGGTCAGCGTGCACGTTGTAAATCAGTTATACTAATGGAAAAAGGTCTGGTCTCCCAGACTTTTTCCATTAGTATAACCCTTTTTTTAAAGCAATGGAGAATGCAGGATCTCAGTTGCCTTTTACACACTGACAGCTTTAAAAAAAGTAACGGAGATCTTCCTGTCTCCGTTGCTTTTTTCAAAGGTGTCTTGCTATGTTAAATGGGTTTAGCATAGCGAGACAGCTTTAAAAAATGCAAAGGAGATTCTCCGTTGCTTTTTTAAAATCTGTCTCGCTATGTTAAACTCCTTTAACATAGCAAGACACTTTGTAAAAAGCAACGGAGATCTTGCTTTCTCTGTTGCTTTTATCAAAACTGTCTCGCTATGTTAAATGGGTTTAACATAGCAAGACAGCTTTAAAAAAAGCAACGGAGATTCTCCATTGCTTTTTTTAAAGCTGTCTCGATATGTTAAACTCCTTTAACATAGCGAGACAGTTTGTAAAAAGCAATGGAGATCTTGCTTTCTCCGTTGCTTTTGCCCACAGCTATGATGTACTGCGTAAGCATACTCATCTGCAGTACATCAGAACTGCCGCAGAATACCAGACAGCTGCAGAAGGGCAGCAAGGAGGCATTATACAAAGCCATTATTTAAGAAAAGTAATTATTTTTTTCTTAAATAATGTCATTGTATAATAGCAATAACCCACACCTGGGTGTGGGTAATGCTGGATTTACCCATGGTTGTCTTTGTTTGGCCACTTGGGCTTCGCCGTCATGACCAAACCACACCAACCATGGGTAAATCCAACATTACCCACACCCAGGCATGGGTTATTGCTATATTATTTTCTAGGTATCCCTCGTGCTTCTAAGGCACTTTTAATAGACACTTTACCATTCAGTCCCTTTTCCTTATCTGCTCTGAGTTTTAATATCATTCTAAGCTCACTTTATTCTGTTAGATTCTTAATATTACCCAGCCTTTGCCCAATAATAACTTCTTTTAGTGCTATAAATTTAAATTTATGCGCATTTTTAAACCGGAGCTTTATTTGTAATGCTAAAAGTCGTGGAAAGTAATATACATAAGGTTAGATCTAGATTGATTTGGTACTACAATGATTTTTAAGAAATGGTATATATCTTAGTGAAGCAGGCAACATAGGATAACATGATTTCAGTATGAAATGTATAATGACAAGTGAATTTAATGCTATTGTTATAAAATAAGTATGCTTAGCATAATATATACAGCACTTGATATACTACTGACACAAGCAATGTTTTGAAATGTGTTTAAACATGAAAAGCTTGGAGATGCTTATGAATGCTTTGACTGTTGAATAAGATTTTAAAATGTGCCTTAAAATGTGTTTTAAAAGTAATACTCTGTAACACAGAGCAAGGGGTTGATGTTTTTAAAGAGGGAGTTTATAAAAGCATATTGATTGCCTGGGAGTGGTTTTTCAAGCTAATGAGCTACACAGGGAAAGCTTTAAAAACTTTTTCTGTGTTTTTATATTTGTGTATGGTCTGAGGAAGCCACAGATAATGGTGAAAGTGCTTACTGAATATCAAAAGTTCTTGGTTTACATTTTATGTGGTCTGGAGCTATACTTCGTACAACTGCTGCCAGACTGTTCTTTGCTGATATATTAGGAATCGCTGTGGAGGAAAAGGCAAAGATAAGAAGAAGGACTTTTTAAATAATGATACAAAGCCACTTCTCATTCATGATCAAACTTCACAGACTAGGTCCCAAAGCAAACTGTGAAAATCCGTGTATGGTCAAGTAAGAATGTTTGCATGATGCAAACCACGGGAGAAAAAAGAAAAATTGGCAAGGAGAGCAGAATCTTCAAATTGCTAGGTAAGTATGTATCAAAAATATTCTGTTTACTGGAGAATGCTAGTACAGGATGCCTAATCCTCACGTTGAGTCACAGATCCCTTGTCCCTACACAAAGTTAAAAAATCTCACGTGTAATTTTTCTTTTCCCCACAACTAAATCTGACTTGCAACAGATACTTAAACCTAAACTTCCACACATATTTATCAAAAAAAGAAAGAAAGAAGATAGATATGTTTTACTGACTGAAGGAAGTAGAAGATGTGCGGTTTTGCCATTCTTTCTGCTTTTTCCCTAATAGCCGTATTGAAGTGCACACTTCCTTAGTCTATACCTTTTTCTGTGCACATATGCTGTCAGTTTTGCTCAGTTTTCTACCTTCAATTTCAGGTGACAAAAATAATATGGATTAAAAAAAATCCAGCTTTCCCACATTGTCTATGGCTAATATGATTGTAATATTTCTCCACATGCACCTTATTAACCACATACGTCTCCTCATTTGGCCTCCATATATATATATATATATATATATATATATATATATATATATATATATATATATATATATATATATATATATATATATATATATATATATAGCCAGTGCTCCATATGAGACAGGTCTTGTGCTCCTATCACAAATGCAGGTTTCGTAGTTTGATTTCCTTCAACTTCAAAGTGAATCCTGATCTGAAAAACAAAACAATGACTTTTAAAAACAACTTTGATGCTGTCAAAACATTGTGTAGCCCACCCTTGGTTTCCAAACATCAGCATGTTATACAAATAAACTCCAAGATCACTGTACCTTAAAGGAAATAGGATAGTCCCAGATACCACAGCAAGGAGAGAGGATAGTCCATGCACCACAGTAAGGAGAAAGGATAGTCCAGATACCTCAGTAAGGAGAGAGGATAGTCCCAGTTACCACAGTAAGGAGAGAGGATAGTCCAGATACCCCAGTAAGGAGAGAGGATAGTCCAGATTCCCCAGTAAGGAGAGAGGATAGTCCCAGTTACCACAGTAAGGAGAGCGGATAGTCCCATATACCACATTTTCGGGCTAGTATATGTACAACCCATTTTCATTTACTGTACCACTATACTGAGGATCATAATTGCATTCCCTAGAATTTTAACCAGCATGTGGATAGTATATTTCTCTGTTACTAGCCAGTCCCTGTAGTTATTCACTTTACCAGGCCATTACTGCCACATTATTTCAAACTGCTGCCTACCACATTACTGCTATACTTAAGGATCTCTTAGTGGTGCCCCACTTCATCTTTTCTCTGTAACCCTTCATAAATATTTTTTAGGAAAAAAGTACAATTTTTCTTATTTTTCCTGTTCTCAGTTTTGTGACTGAAATGTATAGGAACAGGACCATTGTAGGCTGCCCCTATAAAAGACCAATGCAAGACTGAAAAAAATAGCTAGTATCTCAGTAGGTCAAAAACAAACATGTAAATCTCATTAAAATAAGCATTTTTGCAGGAGGGTAAAACTTGTAACTCCGAGGCTGCACAACAGTGAGAAAGTCTGGAACTCTTTATGGAAATGTAAAGTCCTCTTATACAGATGATAATCCAAAATAGTGCAAGACTGACTAGTTCTGCATGTACATTAACTAGTTGTGCATGTACACTGATATCCTAGCCGGCTAGTTGGTGATCACTTATATGTCAATCTACAGTGGACAGTGTTGACCAGAAATGACATCTCTGGCATAATGAAGATTATCTTACTTTCTTCCAGCAATTGTTTTCATACCACCACACTTTATAGCCTTCCTAATAGTGCTCTCATTACACTAATCACAGGCTGTGAGCTTTCCTAGCAGGTTCCACTCTGCTGCTTAGGCAGAGTCCTTTCTGTTGACAAGGTGAACTCCACCTACTGGGGTATTCTGCCCTAGCCCCATAGTCCACCCATTATCGAATTATGCAAGGTAGGATTCAGTGACAATTTCAGCTGATAACACAAAGTGGTTGTTCCACCAGAGACTGTCATTCAGGAAACTAAGTAGGCTGTTCTTCAGAAAGCATCCACTGAACAAGTGCAGAATAGAGTTAAATCTGAATGGCTGCATTCATCCCACATTTATTACTCCCAATAAAAATATTACAGAGGAGCTGTTGTGTCCTTCGTTTGTTTTCCTTTGGCAGTATTCGTCTTGGTGATGCTGTCAGTTGTATGTGCATTTCCACAGGAACCGTGGTTCTTTTGAGAGTGCAATGAGGAATACGTGGCTCAAGTCTTGCAGTTTATCATCACTTGTAAATTCCATTGCCTTCACCATTCATTACATCCTGATGTCATAATACATAATAATGACTTCTCTTGGGTCCCCGTCAGAAGCTTGAGTTTTCAGAAACTTGAAATTAATAGTGTCGAGACGTTATGGTTGAGTTTCCAAAAACTCAAAGCTTTTGAATGAAGATTGTGGTACAGTGAATATCAGGGAATTTACCCTTTTCCCCACTGTAGTATAATCTTGGAGTTGCTATATATAATATGCGGGGGGTGTGATTGGTGCAGGGTGCCTTGCTCTACTGCAGAAACAAAGAAAATGGTAGATTTTTTTTTTTTAAATGTGATTTTTTGGAAACTCGATCATATCGTCTTGACAGCATGAATTATAAGTTTCTGACATATACCCCTTCTCTTCCATGCACCCACAAAGGGAATATCTCTTTTTTTCTCTAGTGAATGCTAACATAAAGCATATAGTCAGCATTCTAGCTTAATTCCTCCCCCTTTCTTCCTCTAGTCATTCAGAAGATGGTTACCAATTAGTTGCGTTTCGTTTTTCCTTTACCTTGCATATAGGAAAATACTTCTTTCCATCTTAGAGCCTGTTCTCCATTAATGCCTCGAGTACCTTTACCTGCTTATCTAAAGTCATGCTTCTGGAGCATTTCTCCCCGGGCCTCTGCTGAAAACAGGATCTGTGGAACCTAGTCGGACTTTCCCGGTCAACAAATGTTAAATAAAAAATAAAATAAATAATTTATCAAACTTATCCTTGCTTGCACATAGTTTGTCATTACCCTGTACTTAATATCAACACTGATCCAGACAAGTGCACACAAACACGCACACACACATACACACACACACACACACACACACACACACACACACACACACAGAGCTGTATACATTTCCTGTAACGTGGATATCACTCTTCACTTTTTCATTTTGCCACATCAGTTTTTTATCTACTTTACCCTTGTGCAAGCAAGACTTTTATTGTCCAAGATTATACAGCAGAAGTATATTTAAATGATTTAGTGCTGACAAATGACCAGTTACTCGTTGAAACTGCCAGTGATGAAGAATGCATCTTACATTGTTTGGTGAACAAATTCCAGAAATCTTGCAAACTAAAAAGTGCATCTTCAAATTAAAATGCATGCTAAGTAATCTGGGTGTATAAAATAATTGTTTGTAATGGTATAATGAGCAAAATGAAAAATGCATATTCTAGATGTGTCCATTAAGTGGAAAGGTAGGATACACTAAACTGATAATGTAGTTGGTCACTAAAGTTTAATTTGGCCATCAGTATAGTTGTGAGTCAGAGTAACCTCCTTGGCTTTCACAATACAAAATATAACACAAGTCCAATCAATGTGTGTGTGTGTGTGTGTGTGTGTGTGTGTGTGTGTGTGTGTGTGTGTGTGAATGCATATATATGGGTCCACTATGCAGTTTTGAAATTTCATAACCTCAAACATCAGAATCCCGACGTCCAGATGTTCAAGATTTTGAACTCTCGAAACACAAAAAATATATAAATAAATAAATAAAACAAAAAAGCATTACAAATCACAGTTCTGAAGGAGAGCAAGCACCCCTGCACCCCCTGCAATTTAAATATACCAACTCCGAGATTGCACTACAGTGAATAGAACAGTTAAGTTACCATTCCGCACTGTTGAGCAATCTCAGTTGTATAGCTTCGGGATTTCAAAACTTCGAACATCTGAACATTGGGATTCTGATGTTCGAGGTTTTGAAATTATGAAGTGGACCCATATATATATATATATATATATATATATATATATATATATATATATATGTATATAGTGAATTATTCAGAATGCACAAAAAGTATTTTCCTTAATTTGTTATGCATTGCAGGTGTTGTTCTGTTTGATTATAGCTCATGAAAGTATATATGCATTAATCACTTAGGCTTATGGCCAACATTTGCAGTTGTTGCATCAGCTATCGCTCGTGTAAGTGCTGCATATACATGACATTTCAAGTGAATCCATTTGAAAATGTACATGCTTTCATTTATAGCAATTTATGAATAACATTAGAATCATCCAGTAAATAGTATGGCCAGATGTTTCTCTGGCTCTTGTATTGTACAGTAGGGCTTTTACATCTTTTAAATATAGTGAGAGGATTTAATGTCAGAAAATATTGTAAATCAAATATTTGTTTAATTATAGCTGCTGGGTAGTTTGAAAGGATTGCACTGACTGTTATAATCATTTGCATGAGGACCCTAGCTCGTTCTGCTTTCCTTTGTGAAAACATAATATTATTTAAATGACAAAGGCCAAATTAAAAAAAAATACACAGTTTGTTTGAGTACATGGATCTGGTCTTCTAATCTGGAAAAATTACTGTTTGTGCAATGTATGGTGTAATTAGCAATGTGTTTTCCTGATACATTCATCTTAAACATTGTCATGTATTTATTCTAATTCTCTGAATCAGTGAGCTTGTTCTGGACATCTGTTATGAATTTCCTCACTGCTAGAGAGTAATAAAGCAAAGAAATGCTGTTCTGCAGGTGTGTCTACTAGTTCATTAACACATTTGTGCACAACAGAAAAACAAAGCTATTCATGCAGTCTTAATAAGCATTACAATAATTCTCCAAATGACTCATTTGGTGAAATTAAGCACGCGTAGCATAACAATTAAAAATTAAAGAATGTTTGTTTTGAAAACTGCTGATAAAAATAAAAATTAACTTATGTTTCCAGAAAATCTTTCATTCTTACAACTCTCTCTGCATATTGCTCATTTCAACTTTATGTGAGATGCCATTTTCCTACAATTTTTTATCAAATTAATTAGAGTGATTATTCTTAACTGAAGTATTGTAAAATAAGACACAAGAAAGTAGCCACCAAATAAATTAAGTCAGTAAAATTTGTCCTGCATAGTTTATGATATGTTGATTCCAATGCTGACAACTTGGAGATTTTTACACATTTTTTTTTCAGTAGAAATGCGTTCATGTAGGTAAAGTAGAAATCTATTAAGCATAGTGTGGTTGCGTCTTCCGGTCATAGCTGGGTAGGTACATAGAAACCAAGGCAGACTTCTGTGAATCTATAGTTTGCACTCATTTGTGAAGTATTACGTATATTTCATTAACCTGTAATCTCAAGAAATTGAATATAGGTCAGATAGATGAGTCAAAAGCTGCGAGGGTAGCATATGACGGTTGACACTGTCAACATATGAAGTGATGGTGCACCTTGTGGGCGCTATGTTGTGACTGACAACTTTCAGGTACATGTAGCTGCCAGCAGCAGGGACAGAATAAGAGAGAACAAGTCCAAAGACAAGCTAACCAGCACAGGTAACCAGATAGAACAATACTAAATTTATTTGAAGGTATTTTCAAATAAATTGTGGAGTTCACTGTCTGGTCTGCCGTGCAGGGTTGGATTGTTTTTGGACCCTGTGTTGTGGTTACTATTCAAAGCCTAAGTAGTAGAGCTGGCTAATCTACAGGTTATCTTATTTATTTATTCATGTCCGTATTTACTTTCTTACTTAAAATTCTTAACAATGGTAAAACAACGATCAGAATGTACAAACTTCAGTTTTAGCCTGAAGATAAAGTAATGGTAACAAAAAGACTTGTAAACAATTTCTTATTTAAGAAAAACATTAAATAATATATAGTGACAATAAAAGGATACACAGGAGTATAATATACATTATGTACATAGTGCTTACAATACAGATGACAATAAATGCTCTTAGAAAAAGATGCTATCTACAAATGTATTTATTTATTTTCCGTTTGTTTATTGGGGATGTCCAATTGGGCCAGAGGCCTGTTTTTGGTGGAGGCCCGGGGAGAAAAGCTCCTTTACAAAAAAAAATTACATGCAAATTCATGCAATACAGTGCCAGAAACACATACCAATTTTACAATAAAATACCAGAAACACATAATTTTACAATACAAGAAAACCCATTACAGGATAATACAAGAAATACAGGCAGTTAGTAAGCTAAACAACTAAACTGACAAAATAAAGATATGTCTAACAAAACATACAATATAGATTAATAATATTCTGAGTAGAAAAAAATTGCTAATTAACAATCTGACAAATAAAAGGTTGTACCATCATAGGGAAATGGTATATTTTTAGGTGAAATGTAATGGTGTAGAAGGAAAATATTATTAAAAGCATAAATTGCATAGAAGGCAAGAGAAAAAAATAGATGATATGTTAGTCGCACATGTACTTGAAACAGTGACAGCAAGGCAGTGTGGAGGTGAGTTGATAAGGAGGGAAAAAAGATGCATATATAAGACTTGAGATAGGTGTAAAGTGATTAAAGGAGTAATAAATTAGCGGTAGATAGAAGTTAAAATCTGGTGGGCGATGGAGAAACAGCTTAGAATATAAAAAGAAAAAAGATAATTATGGTTGAAAGAAAAAGGGATGGACAGAATAGATCAACCTGGGCTAGTGCAGGAGCAGAGCCAAGTGTTAGCTAGGTACTCCTTAAGCTGTGTTTTAAATTTGGATGTATTGCTAGTGTTTAGTATCATTTGAGGTGTGGAAACAGAGAATTGCCATAACAGTTATTACGTTTAGTACTGTAAATGTTAAAGTAAATTGAGAGGCTCATAGGAGGTACTGTAAATGTTAAAAAAAGTAAATTGAGAGGATCATAGGATCATAGGAGGTTACTAGACTAATGGCCCTGTGGCCCTTACAAGCCTAGCCAAGACGTTATCCCTAAAAACAACCTCAGTCAGCACCTGTCACCCCTGTCAATGACACAAACTTGTGGTTTTCCATCCACTGAGGAATGATGAAGATGGGTTATAATGCAAGGAAATATGACAGTGGAGATTTACCCACTAGGGAGTGGAAATGCTGCGTGCAAATGTTACACTGCACAAAGCAGATAAATGTGCCAAATGATGGGTGCAGATGCTGCAATGTACAAACCAGATAAATGTGTCTCTGTGTTACATGATGCTGAAACATGTGATTCCTGAAAGGATATGCACTGAAACTGCCTCATCATGCATTCCTGAGTAACTGCCAACATTTGAGTCTCGCGCAGACCTTGTACCTAGCTTATTACATCACTGACCTATGTCATTGCATGTCACTGTTATTCTGACTAGTATGCCATTTGGAGCACTAAGAACCATATACCCTTGCATTTTAGCCCTGCAGCTGCTATCCAGTCTTTGTAGCTTTGTTTTTACTGTCGATGACCAATGCTTGCACTCTGTGGACACATACATAGATAAGTATATTTGTGGATGGGCATATTTAGTGATGATGTTGACATCTGTGCCTGTAAATGTGGGCTGCAAAATTAGCATTTTGTTGGTACTTAGTGTGTCATAAGTTCACAGGTTCATAGGTTGGTACTAGGCTATCGGCCCTAGGGCCTATACAAGCCTAGCCATAACAATTCCCTGGATATTTCTTCCCACAATATTTACTTCTCTGGACCCCTGTGTAGCAGGGTGACTGACGTGATCCCCGTGGTGAATTTCCTATCTCCCATCGAATCGTCAAGGTTCCTTTTGAAGAGCACCAAGGAGGCACTCTGCTTGACATGTATGGGCAGTCTATTCCAGAGTATGGGGAGTCTCTAGGTCAGAAACCTATCCCTCCAGCATGATTTGTTCATTGTGATGACAAGGTTTAGATCCCTAGAGTGTGTGGCTCTGAGGGATTGGGATTTCTTTAAGTGGAGCATGTCCAACAGCTCAGGGTTTGACATGTCCTTGTGTGTTAAGCAGAGATCACCTCTGAGTAGATGATATACCACAGAGTATAGCTGGAGTTTTTTTTAGATGGTCAGTATAGGGCATTTGCTTTAGGCCTGTTATTCTTTTAGTGAGGTATTTCTGCAGCCTTTCCAGCTGTTGCAGATGTCTTGTGAGGTACAGACCAAACGGGGCATTGTACTCTATAATGGGTCTAATGAGGGGTGAGTACAGTAGGACAATGACCTCTTTTTTTCTGGATGAAAAGCCCTTAGTGATGAGGTGTGTGCCACATAGAAGGATTAACTGACTGTTGTGGCAATGTGGTTATCAAAGGTGAGACCACTGTCCAACTGTGTACCTAAGTCTCTCATCACACTTTTGGTGTTTAGTGTATTGCCACCAATGTGGTAATTCATGGGTACATGTTTTTTCCCAAAGAGGATAACTATACATTTCTTGGCTTTAAGCTTGAGCCCATGGCTCTGGCACCAAGCATCTGTTTCTGTAAGGCCCTTTTGTAGAATATCCACATCATTTGTGGATTCAAAAATGGCTCCCAGTTTGCAGTCATCTGCGAACTTTGTTAGCCAGAGTCCCTTAGTGCTGGCCTGTACTTCAGAGAAGTAGATGCCAAACAAGAGCGGTCCCAGGACTGAACCCTGAGGTACTCCACTTGTCATTTGTCTGGAGCTGGATTTGGAGTCTGCTACTTTTACAGTCTGGGTTCTGTCAGTAAACCAGTTGGCAACCCATCAAGTGATGTAGGGATTTATACCCAGCTTAGTAAGTTTATCTATGATTCCAGAGTGGGGGATGATGTTGAAGGCCTTGGCGAGGTCCAGATAGGCTGTGTGGACCGCCTTACCCTCGTCCATCTCTGGAGACTGATTTGAAGAAGTCAGTCAGGTTCAGGAGGCAAGATCGGCCTTTCACAAACCCAAACTGGGTGGTGTCAAGTGTTTGAAGGTTGCCAATGTCTTTGTTTATAAGTTCAGTGATAATGCGTTCCATGCCTTTGCAGATCAGGCTCGTCAGACTGATGGGACGGTAGTTTCTGGGATCCAAGGTGGATCCCCCCTTGTGGAGTGGGATAACTGTAGCAGTGCGCCATTCAGTGGGCATGAAGCCTGAGGTGAGGCTATGATTAAACATGACACTTAGGTGAGGTGCCAGTTCATTTTGTAGTTCATGTTGTACACAGCCCGGGATGTCATCTGGTCCCATGGATGCTGTATTCTTAACTTTGGAGAGTGCAGTTTCTACCTGTGTGGCTGTGATTTACTAACACTTTGATTTGGCAAGCTTTTGGTATTGAGATGGGCCCTTTAGGGGGTGAGGGGGGTGAAGTTTGCACTAAATCGATCTGCCAGGATATTGGCAATATCTTTGGGATCAGTATATTTAATGCCATTCTGTTGTAGCTCAGAGCATATCTGAGCATTGCCATTTACATTCTTGACATAACTATAGAATGCATTGTGGTTGTTTTTGGAATTTTTGGCAATTTCGTTATCGTAACTAGCTTTGGAGGATTTTATGAGGGATCTCAGCTTCTTACTGAGGCTGGTAAGGGAGTTTTTTGCATCCTGGGATTTTCCTCTTTTCTGCAACAGTTTCTTTTTTCTGTTATGTAGTTTGTTTATGGCAGGGGACTACCAGATTGGCTTCCTTTTTTTGATGGAGAGCATCTTGGTTCTATTTGGGATGGCATGATTCATGCACGAGTGGATGTGCTCGTACAGTGCCTTAGTGTAAGATTCAGCAGTCGAACTTTCAGTTCCCGTCTGCATGGGTGTTATAAAGTTTGTAATTTCTGACTTGAGTAGCATGAAGTTGGCTTTAGAGAAGTTTCTTACGGAGATTTCCTTACTGGGGGGTGGGGGTGGGATGTGGATGTCAAGGGTGATTTGCTTATAGTCAGACCTAACCAATGAGGGGGTGACCACTGGTGTGGAGCATCTATCTCCCATGTTAGTAATGACCAGATCTAGGATATTGGAGCCTCTGGTGGGACAATGGATTAGTTGATCCAGGGAATTGGAATTTATGAATTCCAAGAACCATTGGGAAAAGGTGTTGGTACCCGAGTAGTTTTCCCATTTAATGGCAGGGTAGTTGAAATCACCCAGTATTAGGATGTGTGTTTGTATCTTAATATTGTCCAGTATGTTTAGAAAGGTGTAGTGAGAATCTTGGGGCATGGTGGGGGATCTGTAGCAAGCTACAATTTGGATTGCAGTCTTACCTAGTGTTAGTTGCACCTGGAGAATTTCAGATACATTGTGTTGGGCAACTAGCCTGGAGGTGTGAATATCCTTGGTGAATATGGACACTCCTCCAACTTTAGTATTTTGGTCTTGGTTTGGTGGCCGAAAAGTATGGTAAGAGTTGTAGCCTGGTATTGCAGGGGTGCTCTCTGGAGCCTTGAACCAGGTCTCAGTTACTGCACAGATATTGATGTTCTCCATTTTAGGAGTGCCTCGAGAGAGTGCATTTTGAGGTTTAGACTTCTAGCATTAAGTAGCATTACCTTCAGATTTTGCATGCTTGTATCTGTTACAGTGGTGGTTTTGTCCTTTGAACCTTGCCTAAAAAAAGGCAGTATAGTGGTGGTGAGAGCTTTAGCCAGTAACCTGAATCCCAGGGGTGACAGATGCAGACCATCTCTGGCAAAGCAGTGAGTCTATTCTGTGTCCGTGTGTTCCTTTTATTATTTATTGCAATCTACTCTGTCTGCTCATCAGATAATTTATTTATTTATTGACATTATTATTGATAACTGGAGAGTGAGCCCTGTTAGGTTAATGGCCCATGCTTTCTGCATGTCAGCACTATCTCAGATGAAGGTCATGGTATTGCATATGGCTGAAACACATAGCTACAACGTGCATGTCCTATTTTGCCCATTTGCTTTTAGCTGATTCAACACTTACCTGGTTGATGCATTACAGTATATATTACGTCAGTAAGCATGTCATAATGGTATCTAAGAATCACATTTACTTTTGCTTTTTTTCTAAGTACTAGGTCGGTGCAATGTATTCCTTGCTTACAAATCCTACCCATGGCATTTAATGTTTCAGGATTTAGTAGACATAGACATAACCAAAAGACTGAAAAAGGCATTAAGGACCTGTAGATTATCAGAAGGATAGAGCTCTACATGTTTCACACCCCTTATGCTTTTATATTATAGTAGAAATATGCAAATGTCTGTCGAATACACTAAAAGTGACATCATCCTTTATAATCTACATGCAGGCTTAAGTAGATTTTTGAAGCAATTGCAGTGAAATTCAAATCTACAGTATAACAACTCCTCAGCAGAGAATTAAAAAAAATGTCTTGTTGATGATTTAGATGTGTAGCAACAATATATCAGAAATATTTTATGGGTATCTTGATAAAATACAGATAGGAAAAGCTATTAGAGTTGATGAGCTGAAACTCGTAGCATCAATTATTTATTTGCATCTCAAACTTTCTGTAAATATTATTTTAGTGTAAGTCACAAACAGTGCTGATATGATATATTACATGCAAAATAAGATATTTTAATAACACAGAAGTTTACAAATTTATTCACATTTGATTACTGGGAAAGTTTGACTGGGCATAAGCCCTTTTTCAGGAGAGGCCCGGGGAGAAAAGCTGCAAATTATAAAAAAAAAATGTTAAGGACAATAACTTTACAATGTTCAAAAATGAAGCAAAAACATCTGCAGTTTAAATTATTATAACAAATTAGACATAATATAAAAACATTGTTTAAGAATCGATATAAAGTATATGACGTTTAATATTTAATGAAATTTTAGACAGTTTCTTATAGCACTACATTGTTCATAAACTATTCTTCATTGAAAAAATGTAGTCCCAATGTAATTCCCTTTGTGATATTTATTAAAATCAAGAAATAGGGAATAGCCATTCTATACAGCATTTGTAGAAAATGAATAGTAACTGCCATTCTATACACCGTTTGAAGAAAATGAATAGTAACTGCTAGTAACAGAAAATACTCAATTTATACTGAAATACAAGATGTTCTTATTGCTTATTGTGATCAAAGTAGGCAATGCAATATTACTGGTAGAGGGGCACTGCAAATCATGAGTATCCCTATTCCAGTTCTGTTAATATAAAAAAATTAGGATAAATATTTACCTATGAAACAATACAGTAAGTTGATAAAGCCAGATGTGGAAGCTGGGTCTTATACCTAATAACAGAAACGGTCACAGTGATGCAATACCTAAACACATGGGGATGAAACAATTCATACCCCTGAGCAAGCAGCAGTGATTGCTTAGGATACATACACTGAATCAGGCATGCTTTTAATAGCTTCCTACATTCATTCTCAGAAAAAAAAAACTTTGTTAGATGAATTAAGCAGAACACAAACAGATCCCCACACTTTTGGACTGGAATAAGACATGGATATTAAGTAATGGATGGCATTTCACTGAATATTCCCTTTCCTCTGATGTATCATGATTTCAGAGTTTGTGTGTGTGTATCACATATATAATTATATATATATATATATATATATATATATATATATATATATATATATATATGTATGTATATACATATGTACATATTCATATATAGAGAGATGGATAAGTTTGGGGTGCAGGGGTGGGGGCTTGCCCTCCTACAAAAAACGAGTTTAAAGGAAAACAGCAATGTTTGTTTTTCACTCTTTTTCCCTTTTTTTGGAGAGGGGTTGGTGTTAGCATTCAACATCATGAACCAAAGCAGACATATACTGTACCTGAGTTTGTGAAAGATAAGGTAACATTATTTGAAGCAAAAACAGAAGGGGTAATAAGCAAAATATGGTCATAGCAAAATATATCCATAGTAAGCCATTTGTATGGCAAACCAGTGTTACTCTTTTAGGTCAATCACAAACTACCGATCCAGTTATGTTGATGATTTGAATAATATAATTATATCAGCTGTGTTAAATATTACTGGTAGTGTTTGCTTGATAGAACATCTTCAGCAACCAGTGCTTTTGCACTTTTTAACTTAGCTTTGTATAAGACACTGACACGTTAATCCTGTTACTTTGATTGTGCCGTTGGCACTTTATTGTTTACTGTTTCAGACCCCCTATTTATACTCAGTACCCTATGTTTCATTATTGAAAATATGCTTTCTGTCCTTCTCATCTTTAGCACAGAAACTATTGCAATTTACCTTATTGGAAATCATTGTTTCAGCTTTGAAAAGATTCATTTCTCCTTTGTAGTCCCTTAATGATGTTATTTGACAAAGGCAATTAAGGCAACTGATGACAGCACTGAAAACATATTAGTCCAATAAAAAGTTTTATTTCCTTTGTGGTCTTGTATTATTGGTAGTCTGTGAATACTCTGCTGAACCTGTAAGGCTAATTTTTATCCTGGACAATTTACTTAATCAATTCACTGATGTAGCATGATTATAATATTTATTTTGAGTGTCAGTATCATGTAGCACTCTAATTTAAAAACTTCCATTAACATAACGTCCATTTATTCAACTGGATTTGTAACAGGCAGTCCAGAATAATTCACTGAAGATATGTGGTGATGTTTTGTTTTATTTAAAGCTATTTATCAAGGCAGCATCTACAGCAGTGCAAGCAGTACATTTGCGCTAAAGTTCTAATTCCAATAATATCTTTCAAATATTAGGTTATGCCACCAAAAAAGAAAAAAAATTGCATTAATACAAAACACAGCTTTATGAGTGATGTTTAAAATATAGATGATGCATTCTGCACTCAGAAGCTAAGTTTAGAATCATATGATGTATTGTTTTTGCATTATACATGCAGTCGACTCTGAGCATTGATCTTCTTGGGTTTATGTACTCAATGGATGCTGTTACAACTTCACAGATGTGTAACCATGAAGTTGATGTACATATAGGTTCATAGGTTCATAGATTGGTACTAGGCTACCTGCCCTTGTGACTCATTTCAAGCCTAATTATCCCTCCCTGATTCAAAACCCTGTAAGTGTGTGTTGTAAAGGTAAAAAACCACTATAACCATACCTATATGGAGCGTATTATTATGGAACTCATAAACAAAGACATTGGGAGCCTCCCGACACTGGACCCTACCCAATTCGGTTTTGTTAAGGGCAGATCTTGCCTCTTAAACCTAGTTGATTTCTTTGAAACAGTTACCAAAGCCATAGATGAGTGTAAGGTAGTCCACACAGCCTACCTGGACCTCGCAAAAGCCTTCAACACAATACCCCACTCGGGCATCATAAATAAGCTTACCAGCTTAAATATCAACCCCTATGTCACAAGATGGGTTGCAAACTGGCTCAGAGATAGAACCCATGGTCAGAATCGCAGGTGCCATGTCCAAATCCAAACCAGTTACAAGTGGCGTCCCACAGGGCTCAGTTCTGGGACCTCTCTTGTTCGGTATATACTTCTCTGAGGTTCAGGCTAACACGGGGGGATTATGGCTGACAAAGTTCACAGATGACTGCAAACTGGGGGCCATAATCAAATTTCCAGCTGACACAAGCATCCTCCAAAAGGGTCTCACAGAGACGGATGTTTGGTGCCAGAGCCACGGCCTCAAGCTAAATGCTAAAAAGTACATAGTCATCCCCTTTGGGAAAAACAAGGTGCCCACAAATTACCACATAGGTGGTAATCCATTAAGTACAGAAGAAGTAATTAGAGATTTGGGGACCAACGTAGATAGTAATTTCTCCTTTGATAATCACGTTGCGAAAGTGGTTAGAAAGACCTTCTATATAGCCCACCTTATTACAAATGGGTTCGTATCTAGATCAAGAGAGGTCATTGTGCCCCTCTACTCGTCACTCATCAGGCCCATAATGGAATACAATGCCCCTTTTGGGATGTACCTTACCCGGCAGCAACTGGAGAGACCCCAAAAGTATCTCACCAAGAGGATCATGGGCTACAAACAGATGTCCTATGCAGCTCGACTAAAGAAACTCCAGCTCTACTCAGTTGCTTACCATCTACTCAGAGGTGATCTATGCCTGATGTACAAAGCCATGTCAAACCCAAAATTAATAGACATGCTCCACCTCAAAAAATCCAAGTCCCTTAGAGCTACGTGCTCCAGGGACTTAAACCTCAGCACAAAAATAAATAGGACATGCTGGAGGGACAGATTCATTTCCCAGAGGCTCCCTTCACTCTGGAATAGAATCCCAATTCATGTTGGACACAGCCCCTCGCTGACCCTCTTCAAGTGAAATCTGGACGCGTGGATGGGAAATTGCAAATTCACCCCTAGGATCTCTTCTGTGACCTCCTAGACAAAGGCACAGTAAACTAATCTTAAAAGGGTACCTTCTGTGACCTACTTTACAAAGGCACAGTAGGCTAATCAAATATGGAGGCGGAAGCCAAATACACTCTGGCTAGGCTTATAAATGCCCTAGGGCAGATAGCCTAGTATCTACATATGAACCTATAAGATGTGGAGGTGAGGAGGCTTTCCCACACATGGATATGTACAGATCTGACATTTGATGCTGAGGATTCAGGCTATGAGCTATTAATGATAGACTTCCTGTGATACAGGGTTTGAGTACCTCAGCCTTCATTTACTGAGAGTTTGGGCAAGGCTCATTAATGGTCTCCTGGACTGCATGCCTTATAACAAACCAAAAACCTACCTATATGTGCTTGACCCCCTACCCCCATTTTTTTTTCAGATGCAACTGCAGCTTTGTATGCTTGTACACTGGTATCTTTTCCTATATACATAAATCAACCATTTGCATTGAAACCATGTCTGAACTGATTATAAAAATTAAGGGAGCATTGTATAAGAGTTGTAAAGCAACAGTGCATGAAGATCTTTTCCCCAAATTAAAACAAATGTTTTTTTTAATTGTATAGTTACCTGCATAGGTAAAGTAGATTCTGATTAGCAAAACCACAGTTGGCTATTATGCATTGTGAGCAAAAGAGACAGAATTTAAGCTCGTCAGTTAAACATTAACATTATAAGATGGCTGCTAATAAATGCAATCTGCTACAGTAAAAGGAGGTCCATTTTAGACCCAGTTATTTTGCGGTATCTGCAGTATTCAGCAGCAGTGAAATTAAAGCATGATATCAACTAGAATATACATTATTGTTGTTATTATTATTATTAAAGAGATAGTGCTCGTTTGAAATTGTAGCAAACCAAGCAATTACTTCATGTATCGATAGTATTTGTTTGGTGACTTGGGTCTTCAATTTAAAATGATATTATCCTCATCAGACCTTTGTCATTGGTAAATTTAATAAGTGAGTAAATGCATTTAACACCCACTATATTTTATTCATTAAATATACAAGCTCAAAGTTTTTTGTTTTTTTTTCAGGTGAAGAGGCACTTACTATGTACATGGACAAATCAAAATTAGACAGAAAATCTGGAAATATCTCCCAAAGTGTTGAATCTCTCCATCAACTTGCATCATCATACTTCATTGACAGGGATGCAACAATGAGGCGTCTTCATGAAATACAGATCTCAACAGGAGCCATTAAGGTATTTAACAAATATTTTTTTTTTATCTTTGAAGTATGAATCTAAACTCTGGAAGATTTATTTCACCGGCTTTGTAAAGCTGATCAATATGAAAGTTTATTGGTTATTGTTGTTGTTTGTCTTTTGGCTTTTCCCAGTTAGGGGTCGCCACAGCAGAACTCCGGTCCGCTAATGACTGGCAGCTAGTTTTTATGGTGTCGAGTTGCCAGCCCAACCTTCAAGGAAAGGCATGCCCATTCAACGCATGTCTATTGGTATGGAAAATAATTTTAGGTTTGAGCAGCAAAACCTGTACAGAAATTAAAAGCTTCAGAAATATTAGGGACAGCTAATGAGTGAAGGTAGACTGAAATAAATTAGACAGTGGGCCAAAGCCTAAATGATTTCAGGCATGGTCAAGGTATCTGTTTTAGTTATGTTTTGAAAAAAATCTACATTTTTAGAAATGCTGCTTATTTGGGCCATATGCAAGAACTGTTAATATGAAGATGCAAAAGAGAAATAGAAGTAAATTATATATGGACTCTGACATTTCATGTAAAATGTTCTATCCTTTACAATGCCAACACATCAGAAACCAATGATAATGATTAAGAAAATTATGACTTTTGGTAATTGCGTCCTTAGGCTGTATCAGCATCACCATTTTTTTTTTTTTTTTTGCACAATACTCAAACTGGAATGCCCTGCATAACTGTTAATCTGTCTTTTGTTTTTAATTTTAAGGTACAAAAATGTTAGTGGATTAAAACAAGCTACTGTCCTACCCTACATCCTGCTAAACGCATGCCCCAGTGAAGCATTTCTAGCAGATGGAAAGAATTTTGGGTAACTGTGTAGTTCTTCACTACTACATAAATGACCCATCTTTTGGTATTTGTGTATATAATTTAGGTGAAATAAAAGCTGTCATTGTTATGTTTGCCTTTGCATGTGATTTATGATGAGAGGATGAGAAACAAGAGGTCAGATTTTGTAAAGTAGCTGCACCATTTTTTCACAACTGTTTTTCTATAAGTTGCACAAGTAGATGACTGTGTTCTGTAGTCTTTATTCATTTATCTTTTGATGTTGATTTTCTTTTTTTAACCTTGCTGTTTGTATTGTGATTGTTCCTATAAGGGACCTGTAGTTGTAATTACATTACTTACCGAGACTCCATGTTTTAGTGGACTTCATGTTCACAGATGACATCTAGCCTGCTGTTTCTGTTGCTACTGTAGAATGCTTTTCACCCATGAAGTTACAAAATATGTAAAACTTCATGTCTTGCTATTTTTAACAGCAGCAAAACAGAAATGTTATTTGAGACATTATTTAGGACGATGCAGTTATATTTGAGCAGGATTCCATGATAATGTATTTCATAACTTCTGTGTTCTAACCTTGCCCTTTAGAAAACTGCATTAGAGAATCTTAACAACAACAATAGCCCCTGGGAGCCATGTTTTGGTGGTAGTAGAGTTAAGGAAGCTAAAAATCAGTGATTTTTTGGAAACAAAAGAGTAAATAAGAGCATAACAGATTGGGGGGAAATGTCTACTATGGCATCATGTGTTGTTCATACATAGTTTAAGTTAATCGTTATGTAGTAATTGTTAGTTAAAAACAGAGACAAAAGTTATGTCCTCATCAAAAATTTGATTGGATGTCTGTTAGCAACAAGTGTGTCTATATAATGGATCTAAGAATTGTTTATCGTTAAATTTGTAGAGATGCATATTTACCTATAATAGTTTACTATTTAAGGTGGGACCTGAATGCCCCTTTTCCAAAGAAGATCTGTTGAAATGTTTAAATATATTGGAGCTCATTGATGACTTACTAGTTTCAAAGAAAATGGAAGCTGTAAATAAAATGTGCAGACGATGCTGGTATAAATGGGAGTAAAAATGGTAAATTATGATTTCTCCAAATCTTATATTGAGAGTTTAGGGGCATGTGCCAGAAAAAAGAAAAACATATATAGTATTTATCTTTGCACTGGGATGCAAGTGATGCCCCTAAACACACACCTATACATGTCTGTACATATAAGTGAGAGTTACAAATATTTCTAGACTTGGCAAATGTTAAAAATATGTGCCTAATCAGTTCTTCACATCTTGGCATGGTGAAAAATTAAAGTTCTTGCATTTACACAATTAATCTAAGCTGAAAGGTCTAAATCATTGAGAGGTCGCAGTCACAAAGCAGTGACATTTGAGAAATATAAACATATTTATTTACTGATTTATTTTCTTTTGAAGGGAGCAGTTCCCCCTAATGCCCTCATATGGGTGTTGTCACTCATACCCCTGATCTCTAAATACACCTAGTCTGAGGTCACACAAATTCAGAAAAGAAAGAGAATCGGTAGAAAACAAAAGTAAATCTCATCTTCTTGTCCACAATGCAGTCTATACATGACCCACCAGGCAGTCCCATTCTACTGAAATATTAGCAACAGGAAAGTTGTGACATTTCTTTTTTTGGTGTTTCTGCATTCACTGTTTCAGACTGCAGAAATGTGTAGATTTTCCACAGGGCTGATACCATTGTGCAAACTGCTTTGGCTATATTTCCTGGCAGTGGGGATGTCACAAACAAAATGCATAAAGAAATTGTTATTTCTGATATATTAGAACAATTTAAATGCCCTTACATTAACTGGTGCAGTATTCTTAACATTTGGGATTCTCTGCCATGGAAGCCTGTCATCCAGGCAGTATACCAAAGACTTCCTATTGCATTTAGAGGATGCCTGAATGTTATTCAAATGCTCCTTGTGTACTGCAGGGCATAAAGGTGACGGTCAGACTTATCATAAACAGAACTTCTTTGCCGCCATTCCGAATGTGTATTTTCGCCGTCGGTCTGTTCACCTGCATCTGTTTTGCCAGCTGAACACATTTTCGTTCCTCAGTGATTACCTACACCAGTTTCCAATGCAGATAAGTGCACCATTAGGGTTTTTGTTTTCTCTTGCTTTTTTGTGCTCTTTGGGGTTAATGTCATCCAGGAATGGTAAATGCCAGTGTGAGAGACAGATTCCCTATAACGACTGACACAATGCGTGCCGTTTTTGTCTAGGATCATCTCCTGACCATACGTCTTGTTCTATTTGCCAGACAGTCATTCCAAAAACTCTTCGCAATAGACTTTCTTCCCTTTCCTTGTATCTTGAGAACCGGCATCTTAAGCTTCTTTCTAAAGATACAGAGGATGGAATCTCCTGCCCTGAGTGTCAGCTGTTAGGGATGAAGAAGATGAGAAAGGTACAACTGGAATCTTTCACTGTCCAGCCTCTGGCGGGTGTTTCTCCTGAGGTTGTCACAAACCTGGAAGCTCACCCAGCTGTGTTGTCAGATTCCTCTACTGGACTGTGTTGGATGTAGGTGAGATTCCAACTGGCAGCACCTCCGATGAGATTTTGCAGGCGTCTGTCTCGGACATTCAGGGGGGAACCATGGTTGACTTTTACTGAAGGGATCAGGGGAGTTCATCTGATTTTAGTTGGGGAAGATATTCCTACTACCATTCTAGACTACTGTCCTGCGTCTGAGTCTTCTCAGTTTTTGGAGGGGATGTTCCCTTAATAAAAACAACAAAAACTTAAGCATGTTTCTTCCACTCCTGTGGATCCTCAAAGCGAATGTCAGGCTTTCACTCAGGGATTGTTTTCTGCTGTAAAGTCTTTAAAGCCTCCTTAAGGGCTTTCAGTTCCTGTTCCTCCTTGGTCCTCTACTCCCCTTAAAAGGCCTAGCGAACAGGATTTATCTGAGACTGAGTTGGATTCTGATGATGAATCCATGACTTATTCTGCTCAGATTCCTTCTCCTTTGGACTATGGGTCAGAGGAGGGGGAATCTATTAGTCCTGATGCACCTTTTGGGGAAATTTCCTTTGAGGATACACACTCTACGATGGATTTTTTTAAGTGGGATTGTGCTCAGGTCTCTGATATCCACAGGAGGCACTATGAGTTGCTACAGTTGTAGTCTCCTAAACCTGTGTCTATTCCTCCTGTTTTGGCTGCTTTGCTGGGTGATTTTTCCAATGCCTCTAATGCTCCTGATTCTTTACATCCTGCTCCCAAGAATCCAATAACTTTTATAGGGTGCCTGAGGATTGTTTCTTTTTGTATAAATGTCCTGTAACTGATCTTTCTGTGTGGTCTCTGTAGCCTCTGATAAGCTGTCTCAGTTGACAAAGATAGCAAAACTATGGAACACCCGAGTAAGAAGGCTTATACTTCTGGTACCGTAGGTTCTAGGGCTATTAATTATAGAACCTATATGTCTAGGTATGTGTTGGCTCTTCTTTCTCAGGCCTGTCAACTTATTTCTGATTTTCCTGAGTCTGAGCATAAAACGTCTGTTCTTTCCTTGCTAGGGACTTCCTCTCAAGTAATTTGTCATTCTATTAAATGTAGTGATGTGGCAGATGCCTGTTCTATAGCTGCTGTTTTTGGTTCAGTTATGAGAAGATATTCTTGGCCTAGGCTCCAGCCTCTACATAATGATATTAAAGCTAAGTTGATGGATGCTGCCCTGGATTCTAAACTTTTGTCTGGGGAAGCTGCTGCTGGTTTAAGTCCCTTCAGGATAAGAGTAAGGCTTTACAGCAGCTTAAACATGTTTTTGTTTCTCCTGTGCCTACATTTCAGAGGAACTATCCTGCTAAGCCTACCTTTGTTTGTAGACATTTCTGCCCTTCTAATAAATGCAAAAAAAGTGGCAAATGGGTTCCTCCTGCTAAGGCTACTCAGTTTTCAGGGTTTCCGAAGCCATCCTTTCAAAGCAAAGCAGTATAACTATCCATTTTCTCCCAGCCACATTCCCCTTTGCCTTTTTTTTCCTCTTCCTGCTTGGCTTCAGACACTCAAGATTATTGGTTTCTGTTGATCATTCATTAGGGCTACTTCATGGTCTGGAAATCCCACCCTTCTTTTATGGGCATTCCTCAGCCCCTCAGGAAGAGTGTCCCTTTTTTCTAGAGGTTCTACAAATTCTCTTGACTCAGGGTACTATTCAAGAGGTCCCTGTGTCCCAAAGGGGGAAAGGGTTCTACTCCAGACTATTTGTAGTGCAAAGAAAAGAGGGCTATTGGAGACCTAGTCTAGACCTCTCTCATCTAAACACTTTTTTAAAAGTGCCTTCCTTTCAGATGTTGTCCCTTCAGATTGTTTCCTGCAATGCTTCCTCAGGCCTATATAGTGTCTCTGGATCTCAAGGATGCTTATCTCCATATTCCAATCCATCCTCTTTTCAGGAATTCAGAAATCTCTTACATTTCTGTGTTTCTTCCTGGCATTTTCAGTCCTCTCCTTTGCCCTTTGGCCTTTCTACTGTCCCAAGGGTGTTCACCAAATGCCTTGCTCCTGTGATTGCTTTTTGCAGACTTCAAGGGATCAAAGTATTTCCTTACTTAGGTGATCTGTTGATCCTCTTTTCAGGAAGCTCTTACATTTCTGTGTTTTTTCCTGACATTTTCATTCCTCTCCTTTGCCCTTTGGCCTTTCTACTGTCCCAAGGGTGGTCACCAAGTGCCTTGCTTCTGTGATTGCTTTTTGCAGACTTCAAGGGATCAAAATATTTCCTTACAATAGGCGATCTGTTGACTCACGCATCCTGTCCAGATAATCTTATGCAAAATCTTCATTTTGCCATTTCCCTTCCCCAGAGCCTGGGGTTCCCAATAAATTTCACAAAGTCTTCTCTGACTCCTTCTCAGGATCATGTTTTTCTGAGTTGCAGGATTCATTTGGTACCTATGATTGCATCACTGCCTTCTCCGAAGGCCTTAACTCTCATTTCTTTCTTTCACACACTTGTTCCTCTGGCTTTCATTACTGCCAGGGAATTTCTGAGAGGTCTGGGTTTCATGACATCCACAATTCCAATGCTCCCTCTGGCCAAACTTCACATGAGAAAGTTTCAGTGGTTTCTGATGTCAGTGTGGCTTCAACATGCACATCCTCTAGACTTTCTAGTTCCTTTTCTTCCTTTTGTCAGACAGGAGCTTCACTGGTAGATTTAGCAGTTGTCTCTTAACCCAGGGATCCCTTTTTATCCCACTCTTTCCTCTTAGGTATTGTTCACAGATGCTTCAGACGTGGGTTGGAGGTGTCTTTCACTTCCCTAAAGGTACAGGGGATGTGGTCACCTCACCTGCCGAGAGAGCACATCAGTGTCAAAGAGATGAGAGCTCTTTTCTCTCCAGGTCCTCTCAAGATTTTTAACAGGCAATACCACAGTGATGTGGTATATCAACAAACAGATAGGAATGAAATCCTGCCTTTTTTGCCGGTTGGCATGGGATCTTATTGTCATGTATCAAGTGACTCTTCAGGCAATTTACATCCCTTCTGGTCAAAACATTATGGCAGACACTCTGAGCAGGTCCTTAACTCAGTCCTAAGAATGGATGCTTCACAGGGATGTGGTTCTGGGCATTATTCACCAGTTGGGTACTCCTCAAGTGGATCTTTTTGTGTCCCTTCTGAACAGACAACTTCCTGTGTTCTGTGACAGAGTCCCAGGTCCTAAAGATGGATGACCTCTCATTCTCTTGTAGGGGGATGTTTCTTTATGCATGCCCTCCCTTTCCTCTCATTCCAAAAGTCCTGTTCAAAATTCAACAGGATGCTCCCAAAATCTTGTTGTTCTTTACCCCTTTTGGCTGCAACAGCACCGGTTCCCTGTACTTCTGCATCTAGCCAGGGGCAATCCTCACAAGTTACCTAAAATGGCGGATCTAATCACACAAGACAAGGGATCTCTCATCCATCCCCACCTGTCCATGCTTCAGCTGACATTGTGGGTGATAGATTTTGATTCTTCATAGTCACCGTTTATCTGAGGACGTGCTGCAAGTCCTGCAGGAGACCAGGAAACCTGCTACTAGGAAATCCTACTTATCCAAATGGAAGAGGTTTTATATTTGGTGTCTGTCTCATAACCTAAACCTACTTACTGTGGATGTTCCTTTGGTTTTCTCTTATTCGTATCTTCTATTAAGGCACAGTTATCAGCATCTTTCTTCTTATCTACCTTTATCTCCTCCTTTAGCTTCTAGATGCAAGGTTAAACAATTTCTCAAAGGTGTCCTTAATATTAGACCTCCCAGGAAGCCTCTTCTTCCTCCCTGTGATCTTAATTTTGTTTTGGAGAAGATGACTCAGGCTCCTTTGAACCTGCTGTTTCAGCTTCCTTTGCAAATTGTTCTTGAAAGACTGCTCTGTTATTAGCTCTTACTTCTGCCAGATGGGTGTCTGAGTTGCAGTCCCTTATGACTCATCCTCCTTTTTTGATTTTTCATGAGAACGGGGTGTCCTTATGCACTAATCCCTCTTTTGTGCCTAAGGTGGTTAATGAGCATTCCGTTAATCAGTCTATTAATCTGCTTACTTTTTTCCCTCTTCACCATCTGACAGTGAGAGAGTGCTGCATACTTTGGCCATGCATAGGCAACTCAGAATTTATTTGGATCAGACAAAGGCTATTTGAAAATCTGATCAGTTCTTTATTTCTTTCCATCCTAGGTCTTTGGGTCTGGTTGTATCCAAGCAAACTATTTCTTTTTAGATTTCTAGGGCTATCTCATATTGTTACACCTTTCACGACAAGAGGCTTCCTTCTTCAGTCAAGGCTCATTCTACTAGAGGAGTGGCATCTTCTGGTGCTTTTTTCAAGGACTTAGATACTAATGCTATTCTTGAAGCAGCTACCTGGTCTTTTGTGCATGCCTTTAGTAAACACTACAAGTATCTCTAGAGCTAGGGCAAGTTTTGCTAGTACTGTTCTCCATGGCTTCTTAGGTGACTCTTCTTCTTTGCCTTCCCACTCCCAGGTTTCCTCTTGAGCTTTGGCACTCTCCCGAATTTGCAGCAGTGAATGTACAAACATAGTACAGTTGTGTAAAATTTTACAGTAATGGTAGATGTTCTTGTCTTCACTTCTTCAGTATTCGCTCCCTCCCTCCATCCCCATAGTCCTTTCCTTCCTGGATGTACAGGCTACTCCTTGAGTTCTTTGGACTGGTGCTCCAATGGGGCAATCTGTTCTGAATTCAAATGCTCTTGCCCATTAGAGTCTAACAGCACCGAAGACTGTTGCATAACATTCACTTTTTTGTTGCTCGAATCACATTTGGGAAAAACAAATATAAGTCCAGCAGTGAAGTTCATATAATCCCATTGTAACATTGCTTATGTTGATAAAAACACTGTAAGAAAGGTTATACAGGGGGATTAAGAATGATTTGTATGATTTACATATGTCCAATTGCATATTCAAAGAACTTTATGATTATTTTATAGGTGAACATCCAAACATTCCATCAGGTTTCCCTAAGATACATAAAACTTTAGAGAATCACCCTTTGGGGCCCATAGTGGCAGGGGCTGATTGGATTACAGAACCATTCTCTATATGTGTGGAGAAACAACTGAGAATTATTGTAAACAGTACACCTACAGTTTTAAAATATTCTTCGCATTTTCTTGAACAATTCTATGAATATTTACATAACAATACCCCCTCTTCTAACTTTTTGTTAGTTACCTTAGATATAACAAACTTGTTTACTTTTATTCCCAATGAAGTGGGTTTAACCTCTATTAATCATTATAATTACAGGATGTTATTGTTGGGCAAAAGTATTATGATTCAGCTGTGTCGTCTTCTTAAGATTATTTTGAATAATAATGTTTTCTGTTTTGATGGAATGTTCTATTTACAGCGGAAGGGTGTTGCCATGGGCACACCCTGCACTAACAGTTATGCCATCTTAGTTTTGGCGGAATGGGAAACTAAATATGTTCTAAGTAAAGAAAATCCTTGGGAACATCAAGTTCTTTTTTACTAGAGGTTTGTTGATGATGTTTTTGATTTTGTGGACAGGTGATCATGTTGAATTGATGAGCTTTGTTGATTATTTAGAATTTACAAAAGATTTTTTGAGATTTACGATGAACGCTTCTTTGGAAGAGATAGAGTTTTTAGATGTGCTTTTAACATTAGGTACCAACAAGAAGCTTACTACCTCACTAATTCATTAACCATGTTGGAGGAATGCTTTGTTGGAAAGGGGTAGCATGCACCCCCCTCAGGTTTTTCCTAATATAGTTATGAATCAGCTGTTAAGAACATCGAGGTTATGCAGTGATGATGCTGTCTTTTTATGACAGGCTAAAGAGGTCACTGCTAACCTAACTGAAAGAGGGTATAAGGACAAAGAGATTTTTTGAATTACAACTGATTTTCATGATATACAATATGACAGAGATAAACCATGGTATTCCTTGAGGCAGGGAGAAAAGTGCTTTAGCAGTGATTCAAGACATATTTGTGAAATTATACGTGGTAATTGGAAATTACTAATGATGGATAACAGGGTTAGGGATATTGTAGGTGATACACCAAGCTTTTCCTATAGAAGGAGTTGTAATTCGAAATATTTGCTGTGTCATAATTAATTTGCAGCAGGAGGTGCTACTATTCCATTTAGCACTAAAGTTTGCAATTACCCATGTAGAAGATGCAAAGCTTGCTGTCATATTAATAGTTCAAATAACTGTGAACATCCTATTACACATAAATGTTATTCTTGTAATGCCTATGCTTCTTGGAATAGGAAGAATGTGGTCTATATTGCTAAATGTGACCACTGTACATCTTTCTATGTGGGGAAAACTAACCAAATGTTCAAACAACATATTTTGCAACATATTAGTGTTATTCATAATGAGTTACAATGCAATGCTTTATATCAGCTTGTAAGACAGTTTAATGATCATAAATTTTCTTTTATGATAATTGATAGTTTTGTGTTACACCTAGAGGGGGTGATGTGATTGATGCAACAGAGTTGAAAAGAAACTCACTGCATAGCTGATTTTAAGAGTGGATGTTTCTCTGGGCTTGAATGATTTCATTCCATTGAAGCCTGTTTTAATAGCCCGTAGACTATGACTTTAAGATCTTGTGATGTTACAGCGTGATACAATGTTACTATCAGTTACACATTGAAATCTGAACTTTTGCTTGATCGGTAGTTGTAAAATGTCTTCATTGAATGTTAACTTATGATTAGTTAATGTTATGTATTTGAAAGCCCAGTTTTTAAGAGATTCAATAGATCTGATGAAGAAATTTTTACGAAAGCACTAATCTTCGTATTTCATCGAGTCTATTAAATTTTATGGTAACTGATGTGTTAGCCTTTGTGTTGTTTTATTTCATTTGGATTTCATATTCTACTGAAGGGCTTTTGGTCTTGTCGTGTTGGTTTGTTTTTTAATAATTAAAATCTGTACGATTTTTGGCTTTGTCCAGAATTCTTGTACCAAGAGGTGAAAGGTATGCCTGTACTCCAAGTTATATATGCTAATTCCATGCTCTCACAAACTTGTAGGAAAATACATTTTTTAAACAATCATTGAAGCATTGCAAATACTATAATCAGAACATTGACCACAATAATTTCCATTGTCAAACACATGTATAGTTGTAAATCGTCCATATATGTGCTTGTCCACTAGTAGTGTAACCACTATAAGAAATAAACAGCAGATGTAAAACTTTCATGCAATGGAGAGGATTTTCAGTGACTTAAATTTAGCATATCTTCAAAGCACAATAGAATGAAGTTGTAAGCCCATTCCTATATTCAAAAGAAACAGGTAGGTCCCATTTCATACTGAATCAAAGGACATGGGCATTGTTTTCATGCATTGAAGACATAGAGGTTAAGTGAGGGACAGAGTAATTGGAGACATAAAGAGGTGGTGTGATGGTGGTGATTACATCTTGCAAAAGTAAAGTAGGTGAAGCTGTGCTTTCCAAATGAGGAAAGTGTGCTACAAATTTTGCAAGAAATGCTCATACCAAACCATGAAATTGAAACACATGAAGCATCTGAATCATTTCTCAAACTGTGGTGTTCACAAACTAAAAAGAAGACACCCCAAACATTTGATTTTATGACATTATATTGTTTTTGAGTTTGTAGACTCTGTAGTCCCTGGATTTAGTGCTACATTAATGTGACTTAATTTGAGAGAGGGACAGTGTGTGTTTTGCAAGTCTGTATGTATTTCAAAGCATGTGTAAAGCTGAGCCCTTTCTACAGTGTATAATGTGACTGCACTTAACTTAAAATTTTGCATAGTAAAGTCACCTGTGGCCAAGGAGAATATATGATGTGCTGCTAAGTTTTCTCTAAATATACTATAAAACATATGTATTTACTACACAGCACTTTTTTTTACATTTTCTGTTTGTATTTGATGAATTTCTTTATTTAGTCTTTTATGTAGTAATGGGTAATGGCTTCAGGTATACCTAATTTCCATCTGTGCAGTAGCTGAAGGGTTGTTAGGTGATGGGGTACATCACGCCATTGCCGTCAGTGTTAACCCATCCTTTTCCTTGCATGCTGCAGTGGTTAGGCAAAAGGTTGCTATGACTGCCTCATTCATTCATTAGTCACTCATTTATTTTCTTGTTACTTTACCTATTTCAAGGTTATGAGACTGTTAAAGCTTTTCCTTGCCACTCATTAGGCAAAAACAGAAGAACTAAAGCTGGATGGGGTGCCAGTCTATCATGGGACATGTCCACTCACACATTCAGTCACACATGACGCAGAAACATTTACCTCTGGACAATATTGATGATTTCTGCCTCACCAAAAGTATGCCACTGGAATGCAGGAGAAAACTGAAGAAGAAGGAGTAAAAATCTACAGATACTTCACAAAAGACACTAAAACCAAGAACTTAGTGTGCTGCCTAATTAACATATTCTTTCCTTCTTTAGAAACGTGTTTCCTTATGCTAACTAAATGTTATGTTACATTGCACCAAACATGATTAAAATAGGTTTGTGTCATTAACAATTGTTTTCTTTTAGGAAATCATTTATTAACCTTTTGGCTAAGATTAATTGAAGTGTAGTAGTATAGTGCATGGAATGCACACTATGGGCCTAGAAGATTATAGAAAGCTATATACACATCAGGCTGCATATACGCTGTGCCTTAGAGAGGGGTATATGCTGTTTTCCTTGTACACTATGCTTTAGAAGGGGAAACATCAAAAGTAACCATCATGAAAGCTGATGGAATTCTATCAAAATAAAGACAAAATGAAGATATCTGTATAAAAATCTAAAAGAAAAAAGATTAGTGAAGGGCCTGCTCAGATTTGTGTGATACTCAAAGTCTAGTGTAAGGTTTCATTCAGGATTCTTGTACAGCTGTGATGTTAAATCTTATTTATGATGTCTTGGATATAAACAAGAATAACGACTAAAAGAAGAAATGCATTTCAGAAATGAACAGTGCTGATTCGGCTGAATTTGATAAGAGGATGACTTCACAAGAAAAAAAGGGAAACTGAAGCCATGCCAAAATGTTTTTTTCAAAGTGAGAACCAGGTTAGGGGAATTGGTTCACTCTGTAGTAGCAATATCCTCATATATTTTCTATGATTTTCTGTGAATTCTATATCTATTATTTGTATTTTAAGCTGCTTTTTATGCAATACTTAAAAAATCTGGTTCAAGCCATTCTCCAGTTAATATTCCACAATGCTCACACAATTACACGTGTGTGCATGTTATTTACATTTATTCATCATATGCCTCATAACCTTCTGTGGTATAAGCATTTGGATACAATTGCCCCTTCCAATTACTATGAATATTCTCTCTTGTAGATAATGCAAGCAAGCAGAAGGGAAACTTTAATATTTTTTACACAGAATCAAGAGTTTCCCCTGTCCGTTTATGCAGCCTTGGAGATACTGTATACTGAAGTTTTGACCCATTGCAGACAAATATGTCAAAGGTTCTTACCTTTGAAAAGGAATAATAATGATGTTTTTTGCATGGCAGCATGCCCCCTACATCCCCATGTGTTTCATTTGGCAACCCACACCACCCTTAGCTGAACACATTGAATCCATTAGTGTACAGATGCAGAGAAAAGAAAGAGCCCCAGCGAGAGTGAAATACTGAACACACATGCGCATGCGTGTGCACACACACACACACACACACACACACACACACACACACACACACACACACACACACACACACACATATCATTGGTGATTCTGTGCCACAAAGAGAGCTTGTCAAATGTCAGATTTATGAATTAAGCTCTGTGAAACCACTTATAACAGTACTGACTGGCTATTAAGTTTAACCAAAGAAAGTGCCTGGAGGAAAGGGTGAAACCTTGCGCCCTGGAGCTATAAGGTCAATTTGTTATCAGGAGATGTCCTGGTACCATGTGAAGTCAGAGTGCCTTCTGGTGGGAGATGGTGTCTTTTTAAGTCATCCGTTTTTGAGAGGTACTCTTCTACTCCAGATGTGGTCCACCACAGTTAAGTTCTGCCTTGGCATACTGGTTGTTTTTGCTGATAACTGAACTAATTTACTGATGATTAGCATAGCATCCTACTTTCCTGTCTCAGTGAATGTTATTATGTTGTTTTATGGCCACAAAGCATACATGCATATCTTACTTGGGCTTTATTTTCCACTTGCATACCTAATATTGATTGCATCATTCTATTATTGCCTGTCTTGTCTTATTAGCATTACACTCTGTCAATCTGTCAACACCCCCCTTAGCTTGTTAATGCAGTGACTGTCTTTCTGTGCCTCCAGACACATTTTTTTACCTTCTACTTGTTTGAGTTCCACTACTTAGTAAAGTTAGTATCATTACTATTGCTGTGATAAATGCAGACTTTACCTCTGCTTCTTCATCTTAGGCAGTACGTTTCCACTGCTAAGTTATCATACATCAATCTGACTCCATAAATCCAACATATATTCAGCATATGTATTAGGACCTAATCTTTGATAAGTAATGTGTGAAATGTAATTGTATATAAAATTATATCCCATACAAAAATTAAATATGTAGCTATATAGTAAATTGAAACATATATTAAGATGCATTACACAGAAATTAATTAAGGCATTTCATACAACCTGAGATTCATTAAAGCTCCATGCATGAATAAATCTATTCTTTATTTAAAATCTGTCCTCTTTGACCCCTTTCTTGTTGGGCTTCATCCAGAGTGTATGCTGTAAGAGGTGGAGAGGTATGACTGTTAGCTATGTGCACATCCCTAAACTAGGAAAAATAAAAAAAAATATTTTTTTCCCACCCCCAGTGCCCCAGTGTAGCTGAGTGGGTGTGCGCATCGTGCAGCTGTGTATACCATACCTTAAACATCCGAAGGAGCTAAATAGAAATATACAGCTGAAATAGTCAAAGTGAAATAGCATACTGGTTAGAGCTTTTCCTTAGCATGCAGTCATTCACGGTTCGAGTTCCAATGCAGACCATTCATTTTTGTATGTGAAAACAGCACTAAAACTATCTTTTATTATAAATAGGTAGTGAATCATATATATTTGTTAACCAGGGCAGTGTAGCAGGTCCAAATGTGAGGTGTCAGTGTAGTACAGATGTGAAACTCCCATATAAACACAAGTGTCCCATAGAGCATAACCACAAACGAATATAATGTAACGAAAGCACATAGGGGGATTTTATGGAAGGGAAAATATACATATCATAAGATGTCATTAAGAAAGAATCAATCCCACAATCCTGATAGTCCATAAAATAAAAGCTGAACAATGCTAAATTGTGCTCAGCTATGCTTAGCTGGTGTAAGCATTGCTTAAATTTGAATACTTAGCAATAATTAGTGTAGCTAAGTGGATTTGTGTACTGGTAAGCAGTGCTTAGCATCTACTCCTTTAAGCAATGCTTATCTGTGCTAAGTGGGTTTGCCGGTCACTTAGCTCAGCTCAGCATATTCAAAATCATCCAGTCACGGCAAAGGGTGAGAAATCAGCCCTATTTAAATCTCACAGGTGGGAATACAGCCCATAACCAGTTGTAGCTGATCACTGTAGGCACTATGGCTGGTGTTGGGGAAGGTGTGCACTTTCAGTTGTAGTGTTGGGGCATTCAGGAGTCCAGGGTCATGGTTGGACTCCTTGTAAAAGACCATGAAGGGAGACTGCTGCAGGACCAGTACCAGGGCTCCCAGTACAAAGCAGAGGCCTGGGATCATCTCACACGTGGCCTCTCCAGTGCTACTGGTATCCCTTGGACTGGTGAGCAAGTCTGGCACCATTATGCAGATGTGAAGCATAGGAAGAGGGATATCTTGGACCAGTGGATCCAAGACGCACAGGCACAGAATGTCCCTGAAGTAAGTATCAGTATCAGTTAGTGTTCTACAAAGTCCAGCCTGAGTATGTAATCAATAGGTATGCATAAATGTTTATTTGTCTTCTGTACAGCTGCAGATGAGTGGGCTGCAAATATTGACGCACATGCCAGCAGGCTGCTAAGGCTGAGCCGGGATGCTGGTGAGTAAATATCTAGCTTGCATTATTCAGGGTAAATAACTAGAAAGTTGTAGATTGTCAATAACTAGTAGGTAAACTATGTACTGTGCGCACTGAATAAAGGACTGCCATCAGGTGAATAAAGGTCTCTGTAACATAAAATAAAAATAAAACCCCCAAACTGTTGTGTTTACTTTGTCATGTTGTTTTAGGAATATAAATGTCTACAAGTTCTGCATAATTATGTGTTGTTGGTAAAAAATAACAGTTTCATGTAACTTTTACTGAAAATCTAACACATCTGTTTTCTGAAAAGTGCACTACAGTACTTATTACTACATTGTCTAACTACAAGGTCAGATTGTGCAAAACAGAGAGTACTATGGAGAAACAAGTCAAGCATAAGTCAGTAGTTCCTCAATAGCTCATTGTGATGAAACACAGTTGTGGTTTACCTTTTTGTACAAACAGGCACGGTTCGAATCCTGGCAGTGGTAGTATGGTGAATGCATATTGTTAAACAAGAATATGTGAATATTTGTATAAACAGTCAGGTAGTATTAACATAAATTACCTCCACAGGTCTGCAAGGTAAGCAAATGTTTGTAATAGCTGGAAGAAGGCTTTACCAACACAATCTGTGTTCAGCATATGTACTGTCCAACCTCAGGGCTGCAAATGACAGAAAGATAAGTACATCCACCAAGCACTTTGTTATAATACATG
Organism: Protopterus annectens; assembly: GCF_019279795.1. Lineage (NCBI taxonomy): Eukaryota > Metazoa > Chordata > Ceratodontiformes > Protopteridae > Protopterus > Protopterus annectens. The sequence continues at coordinate 725,740,316 of NC_056750.1, forward strand.
TCCTTCAAGTGTCACGATGTCACGGCTAATGGTCACTGCTGATAATAATCAGGGAGACAGATAGAAACCCTGGTGGACTATGTCAATACCATACCCCCCAAGCATGAGTGCTGGGCACTCCTGTTAGTGTCACATATGTAACTGTGAAGAGGTGAATATGTGTAGAAACAGTCAGGTAATGTTAACATGTATTTCTTCAGCAGGTCTGCCAGGTAAGGAAATGTATCTATTAGCTGTAAGAAGGCTTAACCAGTACACTGTGTACAACAATCCTACTGTCCATCTCCAGGCCATAGTTAGATTTACAATGAGGTCAGCCATGGAGAGCAAAGAGTAGAGTAATGACCTGTACAGTTGTTGAAAATTGAAGCCTAGAAAGTTGTTAATTTACCTCTCTCTCTCCCCTCCCACCCTATCCGCACCAATACTTCATACACATTAAATGGGTATGTTCATCTCCAAACCTAATGTTGGGACATGTGTCCTGTTATACAAATATTGAACTGTTTGAATTTTAAGGTTCCTTGTTCAAATACTATCATTGGTGGCCTGTTGCTATCAATGTACCTGCATGCTGTTATAATGCCTACTGTAGTTCCATGTATGCATGTGTTCGGTTTGCTATGCAACTGTTTCAGTCCTGTTTTATGGGGTCAGTCGAAACACCCATGCATGCTGTTATAATCAATCCTGAATTGTGTTGATCTTGACTAACCACCATATTTTGTTTAAACTGAAACAACATAGAATGTCTGGGAAGGCAGATGCCGGCAGATCCACCTGTCCCACCTCATCTGGCCATGGCACTGGGCTTCAGCACATCTGGGACCCAACCTGGGCCTTCCTCTTCCGTTGGTCCTGCACCACCTTCAGCTGGAACCACCTCAGGGGATGGGGCTCATCCCCCCCAGGAGTGGGCATGGAGAGGAGACAGTCACCAGCAGTCAGGTCTGGGGATTGGTGTGCAGCATCCTCTGTTCAGACTACGGTGATAAGCTGTGCCAGCTTGAGGGCTGTCTGGCACATCTTGTGGGTCAGCCTGCCCATCCTACGCAGACCCCAGCACAGCCACCTTCGGGGCCAGGAAGGTGCAGTGATAACTGCCCATTGGTGGGGACCTCAGTCCCACTGTAACCATATGTGGGCTCATGTGTGCTGATTCCCAACCACCCTCCCCCTCCAAGGTGTTTACCTCCACATGTGTCGTATACCACCCCTGTCAGCTGTCTTGTCTGTCTTCCTACCTAACTTACCTCCCCAAATGTACCCACTATCCTTCCCCAACATCCCACTCTCACCTTAAAAAAAATATAAAAGGGCAATCTGTTTCCCCAAAAAATGTGGACCCATACATAGCTGTCCATTTCGCACACATGTCCACTGGACACCTGTAATCTTGTTTAATTGGCCTAACAACACATTACTGTTGTCCTCACCCCTCTGTCAGATGTTTGTGTGTCCAAATTCACCTCCAAATTCTGTACAAATACACAACTGTTGCTGTATCAGAAATGGACAGCTATGGACATTCCCTACACCCATCCTGCATATCCCTAGCTATCTGTCATATTGTTTTTCTCTCTGCATGCCCCCTTTTTCACCACTTTTCTATCAACCCTTTTTTCTTTTAAAGAAATTAGCATGGAGGTAAGTGGGGAGTAAGCTGCAATAAGCGGGTTTCTGTGATGTTAAGCGATGCCTACACAGATTAAGCAGTTTCCCATTTAACCATGTGTTGGCATCGCTTACCATCACGCAAACCCATGCAAACCCAGTTACAACTGCTTAAAACTGCCTTAATCACCCTGTCTCCATCAGCCACTGTTCTGCCCAGCAACAAAATAATCAGCTCTGTCAAGTCTTGAGCACAGGACCCTGTACACCATAGTCAGAGCAATGTACCACTACACCATCTGAGCTGTAATAATGAATGCTGTTTTTTCAAATATATCATTCTGTACAGGTATAGAATAGTAGAGTATAGTAGTTAGTAGTTATAGTAGTATAATAGTAAAACAAGCACTGTGGAATCAGTCATGTTTAGTATATATAACTATACACATATAGATGTGTATGGTGATAGATAAATATGAAAAAGTATATACATCTCATATATGGAGCTATACCTATAAAACAAATATGTATAGACTATATATATATATTGTTATATAAATATATGTATATATATCAAAAAAGGAATATATGTATATATATATATATATATATATATATATATATATATATATAATACACACACACACACACATATATATATATATATATATATATATATATATATATATATATATATATATATATCTATATCTATCTATATATATATATATATATGTGTCCTCATAACATGTAGTGGAGTCATGCCCAGTACCATACCTCTCCACCTCTTAGTGCAAGAATTCTGGACAAAGGCTAACAAAATGGGGGGGCAATGGGCCAAGACCAGGGACATTATGTATGTACTGCAATTATAAATGTAGAATGTCACTACAGTAACCGGGTTTATGTCAGCATACATGTTCAGAAGGATGTGAGTTCTGAAATTGAAATGTATGCCATCATTTACTGTCAGAAATCCTCTGATCCTCACAGTGATTTACCACAGAAATTAAAATAATGATTCTGTGGTACGAAGCAGAAATATGAGCAATAAACCTGGTCAGTCTGAAACAATCTGGACAGTCAAGAGGTATGCTCAGAAACCCTTAGTGCAACAAATCTGGACCAAGCCTGACAAAGGGGGGGGGGTAAAGCCATGAAACTGGGAACATATCCCAAATACTGCAGTAGATAAGGTGACACAGTTGATTCAGTAAGACCCTCCTGTCTGTTGTAACATATATTGACTGAAATAGCCCAAGTCCAAAACCAGATTACTCCCCATTAGTTACTAACATAAATCTTCACATCATCCCAGTGATGTGTCAGAAATACACAACATATATGGGGGCCAGACACCAGTACATCTGATATATATCTGGACATAACATCACAGTAAGGAAGTTACACTGAGCTGCTAGGCATGTCACCAAGTACTGTCTAAACTACAGACAGACTGACACAAAACCAACCCAAGTTTGCTAAGGGGGAATACATATGTAATCGCAAATATATCAGGTGATACAGTGATGTAACAAGGCTGACAAACAGACACCAGTGTGAAAGTGCATACCATAACCAATTTTGCCACATTCAAATTGACATACTGGTAAGCTACATGAACAGTAGAGTATATGGACTGTTTGCCACTCACACTTCCTCTACATATACTGGCCTAATTCACAGTGTAGTCTGATGCCTGACTGTGGTATGGGACATATGCCAGTCTGCCCATACAAACATATACAGCTGATAGAGCACCAGAAACTGGAGCAGCATGCAAAATCAGATAGAAAAGGACCCATAACGCTTACATCTACCCCCCTCCCTACACAGGCCAAATAACACATGCACAATACACTGCTACACAATCCTGACAGTCTGTCAACAATTGCCAGAAATATACAGTCCTCTCAACTGTATAGAGTCCCACAGAATGTCCAGGCCTTGTCTTCATATATAAGGCCTCCTACACATAACATGTCTGGCAGTCTGATACATCACTGGGATGATATCAGGAATGAAGTCACTATATAATAATATATGATACCTACCCACCTCTTACAACATGACATCTGGACAAAGCCTGACGTACATGAGGGTCAGAGGCCCAAACACAGGGGCATTATTCACATATTGCTGTTATAAACTGAGAAGGTTGCTAGTATAACAGGGTTGTTGTAACATATCTGTTCTGAGGGATATGAAGTCAGAAACGCACATGGATGTCATCATTTACTGATTGCAATCTTCAGAGTATGCTACTGAATTTCCAAGGCCAAAAACTGTGTGAGGAACACACCAAATATAAGAGTCAAAACTTTGGCCAGTCTGCGGATAGCCCTACAGTTGAGAGTTATGTCAACCACATAACACTATCAGACTTAAATGAATGCAGAGCAGCCATATCCACACAACCCCTATCAAACTAGCATTACTTCAACTGTATAACAGCAGTACTTACATTCTGTCCCTATGTCTGGAACATTCTCCCCCAGTTTGTTGGGCTGTCTCCTCAGTGTTTGTTGCAAGAGGTCCATGATGTCCTCCTCACAGGCAAGGAAAAGGGGCAACACCCACATGAAGTGCTCAGTTATAGGAGAGTGTTTCCATGCTATTGGGTATGGGAATGATACCACAGCTGTACTACATGCAATTAGCAAGTGGGGGACTCCAACTGGTGCACAGGCCAGCAGCTGCTCATGAGCATTACCTACAAAACTCAAGTTGCTGCCTATGCAAAACAGATGTATATCCTACATCTGTTTCAGAGAGAGAGAGAGAGAAACAAACAGACAGAAATGTAGACACATACACACACTGAAACTGATGGATTATACCAATTGAACCAAAAAAAAATACAGGTATGTCAAACAATTAAGCATGTAATGGAATGTACTAGGGGGTATGTAAATGTGGAAAATAGTTAGTTCAAACAATATTATGTCTCAACAACACATGCTGTACTGATATATTGATGAGTAGAACCTACGGCCATATAAACTGTGTCAGTGATATAGAACACAGCTCAGGGCCCTGAGTCACCCCAGAAAAGGATGGCTCACATATGACCACTACTGGAGTGTGTGTTGTACAATACTGACTATGACACTGCTAGGCCACACCCACTGAAAATCTTGCCATTATTAATTCTGCTACGTCCAGCACTGACATGTGCCTCTTTTTTCAATGCCAATGTCTCCAACCCATATAATATAGCTGGTCTCACTACCCTCTTGTAGACCTTCCCTATCACTCTTAATGGTACTCGTCTGTCACAAATCACACCTGACAGCTGTTCTCCACCACCCACATCCTACCCATACTCTCGTCTTCACCCCTTCCCCACTTGCCATTACTCTGAACTGTTGTTCCCAAGTATTTACACCTATCCACCTTTGAAAATGTACTCCCTGCATCCTCACCATTCCTCTATCCTCCCTCCCATTCACACACATATATTCCATCTTAGTCCTGCTGACCATCATTCCTCCCCTCTCAAGGCCATACCACCACCTCTCCAGAGTCTCCTCAACCTGTTCCCTACTCTCACTACAGACCACAATGTCATCTGCAAACAGCACAGTCTAGGGGGACTCCTGTCTTATCATGTCGGTCAACAAGTCCATCACCACTGCAAATAAGAAAGGGCTCATAGCTGATCCCTGATGTACTCCCACCTCCACCTTAAACACACCCATCACTCCCAATGCAGAACTCACCACTGTCACACTAGCCTTGTACATATACTGTAGCATTTTATGGATTCCTCCACCACTCCTGACCACCTCATACAATACCACAACTCCTCTCTAGGTATGCTGTCATCTGCTGCCTCTAAGTCCACAAAGACACAACACAGCTACTTCTGACCTTCTCTGTTTGTCCCCATCAACAATCTCAGAGCAAACATTGCATCTGCACTGCTCTTTCCTGGCATAAAACCATGCTGCTGATCAGTGATCCTCACCTCCTTTCTTAAACTAGCTTCCACCACTGTTTACCATTACCTCATGCTGTGACTGATCAGTGTTATCCCTCTGTAGTTACTACAGCTCTGCACACCACCCTTATTCTCATAATCAGTATGCAAACACATTTTATCCACTCCTCATGCATCCTCTCACTTTCCAAGATTACAGTGAACAATTCGGTTAAAAAGACCACTGTTATTTGTCCTAAACACCTCCATGCTTCCACAGGTATGTCAGCTGGACCAGTAGCCTTTCCATTCTTAAACCTCTTTATAGCTATCCATACTTCCCCCTTAATAACCTGTTCCACATCCTGATTCAACAGACTCACATCATCCATCCTTCTCACTCTCTCATTCTCTTCATTCAACAGCCCATCAAAGTACTGTTTCCACCTGCTCGACACACTCTCCTCGCTAGGGAGTACACTTCCACCATTATCCTTTCTCAGCCTTATTTGCTGCACATCCTTCCTATCTACATGCCTCTGTTAAGCTAATTTGTACAGGTCCTATCTCCCATCCTTGGTGTCCAACATTACATAAACCCTTCAGAAGCCCCATCCTCAGCCTTTGCCACCATTCTCTTTGCCATGCAACCCATCTCTCTGTACAACTGTATACTTTCTTCATCTGTCTGACTATCCCACTTCTCCTTGGCCAACCCCTTTCTCTGTATATTCCCCTGTACTTCCTCATGACACCACCAGGTCTCCTTGTCCTCCTCCCTCTGTCCAGATGTCACACCAAGCCCCATTCTACTCATCTCCCTTACTAACTCAGATGTAGTTACCTAGATATTTGCTAACTCTTCACTGCCACCCACTGTCTGCCTTAACTCTTTCCTGAACTCAACCTCACAACCACCCTTTTGCAGTATCCACCATTTGATCCATGGTGCTGCCCCCCTCACACTCCTCCCTCTCTTCTTGATCACCAGTGTCATCCCACAGACCAATCTTGCATGCTTCCTAACTACACTTTCCCCTGTCACCACTTTACAGTTACCAAGCCCCTTCACACAGGCCCACCTGCATAGGAGATAATCCACCTGTGTGCATCTTCTTCCTCTCTTGTATGTCATCCTATGCCCCTCGGTCTTATAAAACTATGTATTCACCACACCCATGTCCAACCCCTGTTGCAAACTCCACCACCATCTCACCTTCTGCATTCCTTTGCTTAACACCATACCTAGCCATCACTTCTGCATCCCCTCTGTCCCCTTCAACATGCCCATTTAAATTTGCTCCAGTCACCACTCATTCACCCTTGGGTACACTCATCACCACTTCATCCAACCACACCAAAGTACTTCTGTCTCATCCATCACACATGCAGTTAGCGGAGCATATGCACTAACAACTGTCAACATTGTACCATCAATTCCCAGCCCCCAAAATATCACTCTAACCGGCACTCTTATCACCTCCACAAATACTCTTGGCATAATGTTCCTTCAGGTTAACCCCTACACCATTTCCCCTCCCATACACACCATGATAGGACTATTTGTATCCGACTGCAATACACACAGCTGTACACCCCTTCCATCTGGTCGCTGGCACACACAATATAGCCACCTTTCCTCTTTCCAGCATATCAGCTAGCTCTGTCCACATACCAGTCATACAACATTAACAGTTTCTATCCTCACTACCATGCACCTACCCTTTCACCTCTCTGCCTGCCAAATGAGTGTCAGACATCCTCCAGGGTATGTCAGTGAAGGCAAAGGCTACTGAACTATCAAATAACATATGTGTGTTACAGCAATATGAAGAAAGTGTCACTAATTTTAGCCCATAGCCCACCATGTATGTGCGGTGTCCTCCAGGTGTCCTGCCTTAACAGGTTCACATGACTGACTGAGCAGCAAGACTGTAATTACAGTGTACCATACTGACATAGAACAGAAATGTATAGCAGGTATGCATATGTATGTATGGGTAGGTGTGCCTGGCTGCCTCATTACAACTGACATGGGATGCAAAACATCAGGTAACCTTAGTTTCTGTGCATCCAACAGAGTTACACTTCGACAGCTACTGGTTGTGTCATTGCCCTGACACAGACATGGGTAGTATAATAAGCATGACTATCACATTGAAATTGTAGAGGTGGCCAACTGTGTTCTGAAATTCAAACAAATAAAGCCAGCAGCTGTTGGTACCAAAGTACAAATAATTTATTACATCGTAACTGAGAGACAAATCCCTCAGATATCAAATATACAGACCGGTTTCGGCTCAACAGAGCCTTCCTCAGTGAAAAAAATATAAATGTCTTTCAACTGTGTTCTGACCCTGTGTCCATGCCTACTACAAACAAATATATGACCACCCACATAGCTGCATGGCTTCAGCAATACCTTACTTTTAAAACCTGTCTCCACCAAAGTAGAATAAACCCCTTTGCTGGACAGCAACAATGCACAAAGCACACAATGTGATGCTATATTGGCTGTAGTGGGCAAAGTAGGAGTAGGCACCAACTGGGCAGCATGTTAACCTTTGTCTGAATGAGCATATTAGGTCACAGGTAAATTACTGCAAGGCTTACTGTGAGTACAAATTTGACACATCCACTAAGGGCAATCACAAGGCCATCTTCACATATGTCTGCAGTCTCAGATGCACCAACCCAACCCACATTGTAATGGTGGTCAATCACAGCACATACACACACACCATAGCTACAACCAACCTGCTGCAGACAGGTTTAGGGCAAACATCACCTCCCCGGATCACCATCAGTATAGGTGGATATACATAGCACACGCACCCCTCTCCTCATCATCATGGATCAGGTGCAAACTGCCTAATCAAAGTTAACAAAAGCAAGTCTCCTTGTAGCCTTATAACATTCCTGTCTGCATCCTACATGAACCCAGGCATATGCTTCCAGGTCCATTACACACTGTATGCAAGCAAAGCCTGAGCACCATTGACATCGCATCTGCAAGGAACATGGCCACTGTCATCCCTCTACACAAATGTGAATGTTGAATGGTGGTTTATGCAATGTACTGTCCCTCATTGGGAGGACATGACACATAAGGACCAGGAGTACAATGCATGTTCATACAGTGCTGCCAGGTACAGGGGTATGATATGTTTGTAAATAGTGGCTAATGATAGTTCATATTCATGTGCTGGCTCTGTAAAGAACTCTGAGCAATGTCTGATGTCCTGTGATGTGTTTGCCTGTGTATGTCTTCCAGGTGCCATGCAGTGGCAACCACCTTACACCAATGCGGAGACCGCAGCCATCACAGAAGCTGAAATCCTAAACTATGCCATCCTTTCTGGCCATAGCTGGCAAAATCTGCAGGAGCGGACTGTCCTGTGGGAAGAGATCATCCACAGAGTGAACATCTTGGGCCACCATGGATGCACATACGATCAGGTCAGGCATAGAGAAACTGACCTGATACATTGTGCCTGGCAAAGGGATGCTGCTGTAGTGAGGGACTGTACTGCTACCAGTGGGGGGCCAGCCACACAGGTCCCACTTAAGGCAACAGAGGAACTCCTTGCCAACCTTGGGGTAGCCCCCACACAAACTCAAACACGGGAAACAGCAGTCATGGAGGTGGGTGGCACCCAGGCAACAAGTGATGAGCATCCAGGTAAAGCCAAAGTGCATATCAGTGTAATGAAGTAGCATTTAAACTGTCTTCTACAGAATCTGTAGATGCATATGTCAGTGCAAAATGGATTATTGGGTGGGATGTAGTAATGCACACAAGTGCACATCTATGATGGACAGCAAATTTTGTAATATCATAGTGTGTACTGTACCTGTGCAGAAACGTAGTATTCATCTTGTGGACCAGTGCCTAATGTGAATCTGCTGACAGTACCTCTCCCTCACAACTACATAGGTCCCTCTGGTCTGCACATGGGACAGCAGCCTGAACCCAGGTTATGATGTTATTGCTCACCAGTACCCTAGGTTTGCTAAAGTTAATGCATGTGACCATGCACACAACTGTTACACTCAGCCATTTGGCAATATCAGCATGTTCACCTGTGGTGGTGTTTACTGCATTGCATCACAGTGGTCATGACAGGGCCCTATTTGCAGGAGATGTCATATATCAGTAGCATACCTCACAACCTGTCATTGCAGGACATCTGGAAAAAGATCGACAAAATGGGGAGACAAAGGCCCAAAACTAGGGTCATATTGTAGGAATTAGTGGTATACAGTGCATATAAATGGTGTACACACCTGTTTGAATGGCAGGTAAGTGTGATATACATAAATGAGAGCGCAATAGACAAGTTCAAAATACTGCTAACCTTTCATGTGACCTATAACGTGTACAATTCAATTGTAAAGCAAACAAATCTGTTAGGAGAACAATAATGACACATAACAATAGTACAACAACCTAGATGCATATGTGGGCACAGGCTGAAGCTAGTACTGTATTGAGGCAGCTTTCAATATAACTACAGCAGTACATCTTATTGGGTACACAACAGTCATCAATTACAGAGACTGATTAACAGCAAATAACAGTCAGTTGTCCTACCAGGATTATCCTAACATATACCCAGTTGCCTGCTACAGCAACAGCCATGGTACGCATAGAGCCAACAAAGCTGCTAAGGGACCACATATTTGAGATGTATCAGCCTGGAGAAGGGTACCAAAATGTTTCCACAGCATTGCACATACCATGGAACACAGTGTAGACAGTCATTAAAAGGTGGTGAAAATATGGGGCTACAGTGACATTGAGAAGGAGTGGACATGCCACCAAAGTCTATGAGAATACAAGACCAAAACTGGCAAGGGAGGCTGCCAGGAGTCCTACAGCAACAGTGAAGGAATAGCAGGAATCTCTAGCAAGTATTGGGAGTGTATTACATGTCACAATGATCTTCCATGGTCTCCATATGTCCTGCCTATAGGGTACCATTGGAACATGGCAGAAGATCCTCACACCAAACAATATCCAGGCCTGGTGAAAGTCTGAAAACAATATATCAGGTCTCCAAAAAGCAAGTGGGAAAATGTGTTATTGTAATATGGGACCATGGTTGAACTCTTTTGCCAGAATTCTGGAAGGTGTGTTTGGCCCAATATCACCACTGTACATCACCACAACACCCCCCCCCCCGGTGAAGCATGGGGATGACAGTGTCCTGCTTTGGGGTTGCTGTTCACAAGCTGGAACTGGGGCTGTAGCCAAATTAGAAGGGATTATGAACAGTTCCAATCACTGGTCCCTTGTGGCTCCAAAACATTCTGGTGTCTGCCACATAGCTGTGGATGGTGAGCAATTCCACCTTTCCACACAACAATGGCCCAAACCATACATCCAAATCAACAAAAGGATGGCTTCACCAGAACACAAGCAATGTTCTGCACTGGCCGAGTCAGAGCCCACACATACGTCCAATAGGATATATGCAGAGTGACCTGAAGAGGGCAGTGCACAGGGGATGCCCTTGCAATCTGACATAGTTGGAGGTGTTTTGCAAGGGAGAATGTGCAAACCTTGGCAAGTCAAGATCTGCCATGCTGATAGACACCTTCCCAAGATGACCGCATGCTGTGATTAAATCAAATGGTGCTTTAACAGAATATTACTTTAAGGGTATGCACACTCATGCAACCAGCCTGTTGTACCTTTTTCAGTTAGCAGATGTTACTGTAAATGATGTGTATGTTCTTCAGTTGGATTGCACAGGTTATGTGTTAAATGAAAGGATGGCAATGTTATGACCTGATTTCTGAGATCTCATGTGATATATGTCGAAAACGTGACATGTTAACAGGTGTGTGTGTACACTTACTGTATCCACTGTAAGCTTGGGAAGTTATTTGAGTAACCGGCTTTGTTTTAACATACATGTACTGGAGATTATGCAGTCTGCACCTCAAATTAGGACATTACTGAGTGGCAACAATCCACAGGCCAACCCAGTAATGTGTCAGACAAACACAGAAGTTATGAGGAACAGACCAAACATATGAGCCACATATGTAGACATTCAGCAAAACCCTGTATAATTGGGGGGTATGTTCTGTAGGAGTTGCCACAGTACTATACAGGTAAACAGCAATAAATTACATGGGTGCAGTGTGTGCTAGGTGAAAGGCCATCACCCACTAACACCATTCACGTATCCCAGAGGTATATATTAGTAGTAATAGTAATTGGAAATGGCTGCACTGCATGATGCTGAGGGTCCATCCAGAGTGTGTATGTAATTGTCTGATTATGTGTCGTGAATGTCCCCAGTCAGCTAATGTGAGGTCTGTGTAATGCTTTTGAGGCACCTCACGTGTGTGTGTGTGTGTGTGTGTGTGTGTGTGTGTGTGTGTGTGTGTGTTTACCAGCAAATCTTATAGTGCTGGTAGTAATTTACATATGGTGTTTTTCCCTCACAGGTGGACATGGTGGCTGTGGTCCCTCCCGCTCTGATACTGATGTCAGTGTCTCTGCAGACTCTGACCATGATGATATTTATATTGAGGCACAGGTGGGGTTGTCAGGGACTGATACTGTGCCATCGGTTGGCATCCCATTATTGTCAACCTAATCACTGCACAAAATCACAATGCCCACACATACCCCATCACCAGTGGCTACAGATAATGGACAGTTGGCAGGTGGTGGCATGGAACAGGCTATTGTGGTGACTATGGCAAGTGAGGGTGCAGGCACTAGCCATAGCTAGAGTGCTGGTGAGGTCCCACACAGGCAGATGGGCAGGGATGCTCAGAGGAGGATTGCAGCCCATCACACCCCTGTTGCAAGTGCCATGGCAGCAGTCACCAGAAGCATGTTTTGGGCCATCATGGGGATACAGGCACGTAATGAACGTAATACCAGACATATACATATGGTCATGGATGAGCACTTCCCAGGTGTCTGTGGCAATATGAACTCACTGCAGCCATATGGAAGTGTACTGGGGTCATAGAGAGATGGTGGGAGGTAGACCTTGGCAGTCCCTGACCATGGAATATCTATGCTTGAGCATTTGGTGGATGCTAGCCAGCAGCCACGTGGCTGTAGGGCAGCACCACGATCAGCTAAGGGTCTACATGGCCATGCACCATCACATTCTCATGCTGGCAGTACCACCAGCACTACTGAATGGGGTGTGCTGCCCACGCCATGATGCACCAGCCATGGGCACATGATCCTGGCTGGTCCCAACAGGAATGTTAATCCAGCAGGCACCATCGCGGAGTAGTACTGCATATGGACTAGGTCCTGGTGGTGCCGGTGATGCACTCGGCAGGGCAATTTCCTGTGTCCATGGCCAGAGATGGTGAACTGTATACCCTGCCATGTACTGCCCACAGCTGTCCACAATACCCCTGTGTAGGCCGCTCACATGGTGTGACTGTGTGCATACAAACACACGCATCACCATCAGAAAAGTCACCTACACACACACACACACACACACACACACACACACACACACACACACACACACCACCCCCTGAAAAGACCTTTTAATGAACACCTTCCAAGCACACACACATTATATCAATTGTATGGCCCAGCCTATGCTTCTGACAGAGCCACACAGCACACTGTGTATATGATGATACCTGTGCCACATCCATGCTATCCATACCATCAATGCAGGGACATGCTTATATGTGTCTGATGCACATGGTGACTTTAGTAGAGTGTAGCTATTTAATGCTGTGTAAGGTGCTGTCATCTGGCATTTTTAATGGGTACACATCAGAGTGTGTGTGTACCTTTTCAGCCATGATGCATTATTGGTGTCAGTAACATTAAGCAAATGTTTTCTCACATGCTGTATTCGGTTTGTGTTCCAGGTTTCTGTGTGTCAGCAGGCTGTGGCCCTGCAGACATCACCAACGAGGGGTATGGCAGTGTTCTAACACATCGACCATGTCATTGTCGCACACATTTCCTAGGTCTGTGTAACAGTTCTTGCATGTGCCTCACAGCTTATAGGGCTGAGGGGTTGTATCTCAGTCTATGATGGCTGACATCAACTCTAGTATAGTGTACAATGGAAAGTGTGGTGGGTAGAACACACCTCAGATTGCTAACGCCTTCAACCCCAGAGGATGTCTTGTCAACCAAACACACAGAGAACACTGTTCACACACACACACATTCACATACATACACACACACACACAAACACACACACACATGATCACAGTTGCCAGTGTTGTGTTTGGGACCCCTAACCATCAAGTTGTGGTTCCACACTATTATGCGGTTATTGCAGGTTTCACAGGACTACTAGTGTGATTAGTGTTACAAGGTACCTGTAAGGTGAATACCATTATGTGGCCTTGTGGGGTATGGCAATGGTGGATGTATTGGGTGTGAGAGTATTCATAATAGTGTGACATACAAGTCTACACACTCACAACCACTGCTATACACACCAATGTGCATGCACACACACACACACACACACACACACACACACACACACACACACACACACACACACACACACACACACACACTTGCCAGTGCTAACATTAGCAGACCAACCTATCTTGTTATTCATACCATACTATTCCATACTGTTGCACAGAGCTTATAGGGCTGAAGGATGTCTACGGATACCACTACAGTTGATGTGAACAGCGGACCTCATACACTAGACCTAGGAATGTGTACTATGTGTACCATGGCATAAAATATGAGACCTTGCCCATCCAATGGATGTCGTTCGCACACAAACACACACATACACAAGATACTCTTCTCTCACACACATTTGCCAGGGCTGAGATTAGAACCCCTACCTATTTATTGTTACTATATTGTTATGCATTTATCTCACGGACCACGGAGGTTATGGGGTGATGCTTGTCCGAAGGTACTTCTAAGGCGAGGGACATCACGCGGCCTTGCATATTATGACAGTGGGTGTTGTACTGTGTGAGAGAGGCCACAAAATACTGTAATCTACACATATACACACTTATACACAATAATACACACACACACACACATTTGCCAAGACTAATATTAGAACCCCTAGCTATGTGGTTAATGGTATTATAGTGGTATGCAGTTACCGCACACACTACAGATCTTATAGGTTGTGGAGTGTCCCAAGGCACCTATATAGTGAATAAAATTTAAAGCATTTGTAAGGTATGGTGATGGTAGTTGTTCTGGGTGAGATGGGCCACCGACTACTTTCACCCACATGTTTACACATTCTCAAACACTTTTATACACACTAATGCACACACACACATTTGATAGTACTGAGATCCATAGGTTCAAAGATTCATAGGTGTGTACATGGCAAATGGCTATGGAGGCTTTACAAGGCTAGCCCATGGGAATACACTGACATCAAGCCACCTGACGATACATCCCAGTGTGTCTGAGCATCTGAGCATAGTCACTGGAGGGATCCCCTGGGCGGGTATTCTATTCCCCTTCCACTCCTCCTGATTTCTCTTGAAGAGGGTCAGTGATGTGCTTAGCTTGACATGTATGTGGCATCTATTCCATTGAGTGGCCAGTCTCTGGGTTGTGAATCTGTTCCTCCAGCATGTCCTGTTGATTGCGTGGATGGGGTTAAGGTATTTGGGGCATGTTGTGTGGACAGATTGGTTTCCTCGGATGTAGCATTCCTGACAGGGTTGGGTCAGACATGGCTGTGTATGTCAAGCAGAGATCACAACTAAATAGCCAATATGAGACATAGATTCATTGCGGTTGTTGGATTCTGTCCGTATGTGGCAAGTGTGTGTGGTATATAAGATCCTCTTTGTGAAGTACATTTGTAGCCTCTCCTGTTGTTGCTGGTGTCCAGTGGGGTACATGGTAAATGAGCCATAGTACACATTGATTGGCCTACTGAGGTGGAGTGTACAGGGAAACACTGTCCTTTTATTTCCTGGATTCAATATCCTTAGTCAGGAGAATTGACACATGGAAGGACTTTTGGAAGACCGTGGCACTGTAGTGGTCACCATAGAGCTCACTGTCAACCTGTGTTCCCACTTCCGTTATACCAACATCAGTGTTCAGTGGACTACCATTGATGTATTACTTTATGGGAAGCATGTCATACCCAAAGGGGATGGTGGCACATCCTCTGGCATTGAGCTTATGTCCAGGGTTCTGACAAGAGTCATAGGTCTCAGCGAGGCCTTTGTGAAAGATGCCAACCTCATGTGGGGGGGTAATAATAGCTCCCACCTTGTAGTCATCTGCTAGGGCTCCTTTGTATTGGACTGGTCCTCAGGTTTGGATCCCAAACATGAGGGGACCCAGGTCCACAACCTGTGGACTCTACTCATGACTGTTCAGCAGTCTGACATGGAGTCTGCTGTTTTCACACTATGGGTTCTATCTGTGAGCCAGTTTGCAGGCCACCTACTGATGCAGGGGTTGCTGCCTACCTGACTGTATTTGTGTATGATTCCTGAGTGAGGAGTGATATCCAAAGATTAGATGGGCAGCCTATCGTGTTATCTATTGCATACTGTCACATAGTTATTGCACATGGCACAATGCTTATAAGGCTGCAGAGTGTCTACAGGTCTCTATACAGTGGATGACAACTGTGGGCCTTGTAATGTGGACACTGGGACATGTACTGGGTGGGCAACAGTAAAACGTAGCAAAACACACACCCCAATGGATATGGTTCTCACACAAACACAACAAATCCCCACATACAGGATACTGTTCTTACACACACACACACACACACACACACACACACACACACACACACACACACACTCTTGCCAGAACTGAGATTAGAACTCCTACCTAACTAGTTATTTGTACTATAATGTTACGCAGTTATCGCACACGCCACAGAGCTTATAGGGCTGAGGCCTGACAAAAGGGACTTCTGAGGTGACTGATATCTGCAGGACTGCTAAAGTAGAGCAATGGGAAGTGTACTGGGTTTGCATGGACCCAAAATCATTAACTTATAAAAACACACACACACACACTCTTTTACATTTGCCAGGACTGAGATTAGAACTCTACCTAACTAGTTATTTGTATTATAGTGTTGAGCAGTTATCACATGTGCCACAGAGTTTATAGGGCTGAGGCCTGACAAAAGGTACTTCTATGGTGAGAGACATCTTCAGGACTGCTAAAGTAGGGCAATGGGTGGGGAAGGCCTGTTAATTCCTGGATCCTACTGACATTTCTTTAAGTGTATGAGCATGCCCAGTGTGACCTTCTATAGAAAATGTGGGACTCCATTCCAGGAATTGTTGTACTCCAGTCCAGTTTGTTTTTGTGCTGCAGCCATACCACTCAACCTGTTGGTGCAGGATATCTGGAGATAGCCTATCAAAATGGGGAGACAGTGGGCCATACGGTGATTGTGACTATTTCTATCAGTATTGAATGGGTTGCTAGGATTACAGGGCTTGTTTTAGCAGACATATGACATATATGCTGTTTGACACTGTCATGTATTGTTTCAGTACCTCGTGACATACATCCTCAGATCCTCACAGTGATTTACCAGAGGAATACAGGATGGATGATGCACACACCAATATTATGGGCCAAAGCTAAGCATTCTTGCACAATCCAGCCTGTTGAGAGGTCTGCCTATGAGCAATTGACTGCTGAAGCTGTGGAAATGGTCCAGCACCTAGATTATATATTACAATGGTGGAATCTCTGTGCCTGGTCTGATTTCCAGTCCATGGTTGGGTAATATGTCAGGCAGAATCAGGGTGACAGGCAGACTCCAGATACAGTTGTAGGGGATAAGATATGTAGGGGGTGTCCTAGGTCAGATATGTTGGCCTATAGCTACCAGTACTTTGCACAAAGGTCTTCTCAAAGGTTGACTGCACTTGGAGGGTCTTGTGTGTGTGTCAGACTGTTTGACCAGCCTGGAGGTGTGTGTGTGTTTCACATATATGTATGGTCTACCTCATTTTGCTTGGATGGCCACATTTTGGGGTCAGGATGTTGCATAGGATGAGAGATCAGGGAAGGGTGTGTTACTCCCCACGGCTGTGGGCCAGGGTATTGTGGGTGCAGACATGTCACTATCTTCCAGTGTTAGGACTGTCTGCAGTGAGTGCATTCCCATGTTTAGAATCTGAAAATATAGAGGGTAATGAAAGCTTACACTGTCTCCACAAGGATGACGCGTCAATAGGACATCAGTAGCCAGGTTTATGTTCTTGGTGCTAGGAAGTGTTACTCAGTTTGAGTAGTAAATGTCATAATCTGTTCAAGTATTAAATGTTATGTTGGGTAAACCTCTACACAGGTTAAGCTTAGATTTGTGTGTATATTGTGATATATGTAACTAAAAGTGCAATTACATTTTGGAAACGGGTTTCAGGCAGAAGATGTTAATGTGTCTGATTGCAGAATAAATTGCAATACTACTTCTGTAGTCAGGAGTGAAGCACTTGTTAAAATGCTTTGCATGTGGTCTTAAGCTAGAGAAAGCTGTTTGCTATAAATTTAGAAAACAGTCTGCTGCAGTATTTTTTTTCTTTTTATGAAATGATTTTTTTATGTGCACCTGGTGCTCCTCTTCAGAAGAGAAATAGAGTGACAGATCATAGTACAGAGGGTTTTTTTATTGCTACTCAAAAAAAAATCCCTTAAATAGGGCAGTCCTTGTTTATATTTAGAAACTTAGAAGGCAGATGTGCTGAAACACTACTTTCTTTTTATCTGAGAAAATAAAAGCTAAATTTTAATGCAGATCTGTGGACTCTAGTCTGTTAATTTTTAAGTTTTGTGAACATACTGGAATTATTTTGGTTAGAGGTATTTAATTTGATTGGCTATATAATTCCTGTGAATGTTTGCATTCAAACACAAACTAAAGGTCAATGAAAATCACTGAGATTTACAAATTCCAGTTAAAAATTGTTCAGGCCACTAAAATGTAGGGAAAAAAAGAAGCCACGACATTCTTGACAGCTGCCAAATTTCAGGAAAGTATTTCCTTTTCTTCGAAGCACAAAGCCTGACAATGTTCATCTTTGATCTGTTCATGGACTTGCCATAATCCTAGCACTGGTTTGGACTGTTTCAAGTTAACAGGTAGCAGTTCTAGACAGGTAATAGACAGATCTGTATTTGTTCTAAGTTCTTCAAATATCACTTCAAAAAATGAAAGTATTTTACCATGGCTGCACACTCGTATGCTCATGACTCTGATACTTTTATGTCTGCTAGCTAAGTTAGCTAGAGAAGTGCTTTGGGTTTGTCAGTAACGATAGGCTTCAATGTATCTGAACTCATTCCCTGTGAAACAGTCAGCCTTTCATCATTCTCTGATGTCAGTTCATGTGCAGCGGAGCTGTTATTAGCTCAGAAAAAAAAAAAAAGCGCATGTGCCAGTTTAGAGTTGTACACAAAGACAGCGTAACTCAACATTCATTTTAGAATGAAGTAGTTCTGTGCATATGTTGCCCGTCTGCTGCACTTTAGCTGGAAATAGAAATGGTAAATACACTCTAATGATTTGTTGAGGGGGAAATTTGTGCAACTGTCAAAATGTGTAAGCACGTTGTTTAATCTAAGCATCCCAGGATTACTGTTCTCATGCAGTACTGTGAAAATTGACAGTCTCGTTTCACCTGTCTTTATGTATGCATACATGGGTTAGGTTACCCATGGTTAGTCAAAGTGTTCTCTAGCCAAAAGCATTTACTCAAATTAAAGAAACTGTGACTGATATACAGTTTAGAAACAGTTAGTGGAAGTCTGATATTTGTCTGTCTCCAGTATTGTGTTATCTTAGACTTGACATATTCAAGATAGCAGAGGTATGTGGAAACACAGGGTGGCTTGCTCCCTGCAAAAAAATAAAAAATGTATTTTGTACATGTGAATGAAGTTCAAAGTAAGTATAGTTTCATAGGAGTGTACTAGGCTAATGGCCCTGGAGCCTTTATAAGCCTAGCACAAAAGATTCCCTGGCATCATGCTGCCCATCGTTATTTCCCAGTGCCCCTGTCTAGCAGGGCCACTGAGATGATCTATTTCCCATCCACTCGTCAAGATTTCTCTTGAAGAGGGCCAGTGAAGTGCTCTGCTTGACGTGTAATGGAAGTCTACTCCAGAGCATGGGCAGTCTCTGGGTTAGGAACATGTCCCTCCAACAAGTTCCATTGATTGAGGTAATGATCCCTGGCGCGTGTGGCAAGAGGAATTGGGATTTCTTTAGTTGTAGCATATCTAACAGTGCTGAGTCTGATATGACTTTGTTGATCAAGCAGAGATTGCCTCTAAGTAGGCAATATGATACCAAGAAAAGTTGGAGTTTTTTTAGTCTTTCTGGATAGGGCAAGTGTTTAATGCCTAGGATTCTTTTAGTGAGGTATTATTATGGTCTTTCTAGTTGTTGCATATGCCTAGTGAGGTACATGCCAAATGGGGCATTGTACTCGATAATTGGTCTGATGAGGGAAGAGTAGAGAGGCAATGATGTCTTTCTTCCTGAAGGCAAAGCACTTTATAATGAGATATGCCACACAGAAGGATTTTCTGACCACAGTGGCAATATGATTATCAATAGATAGGTTGCTATCCACTTGTGTTCCCAGATCTCTTATGACACCTTTGGTGTTCACTGAACTACCATTGATGTGGTAGTTCATGGGTACCGTGTTCTTCTCAAAGGGAATGATGATGCATTTTTTGGCGTTGAGCTTAAAGCCATGGTTCTGACACCAGTCATTGGTCTCTGAGAGACCTTTCTGTAGAATGACAACATAATTTGAGGAGTTAATGACTCCCAGTTTGCAGTCATCTGCTAACTTGGTCAGCTAGAGTCCCTTGGTTTTGGCCTGGACTTCAGAAAAGTAGATGCCAAACAGGAGAGGACCCAGGACCAATCCCTGTGAGTCTCCACTCGTAACTGGTTGGTAGTCTGATTTGGAGTATGCTACTTTCACTGTGTGAGTTCTATCAGTAAGCCAGTTTGCAACCCACCTTGTGGCATAGGGCTTGATGCCTAATTTAGTGAGTTTATCTATGATTCCTGAGTGAGGAATTGTATCGAAGCCCTTGGCCAGATCAAGGTAGGCTGTGTGAACTACCTTGCCTTCATCCACAGCTCTGGTGACAGACTCAAAGAAGTCCACCAGGTTGAGCAGACAAGATCTACCCTTAACAAATCCAAACTTTGTGGGGTCTAGAGTCTAGATACTCACTATGTCCTTATTTATTAGGTCCATGATGATGCAGTCCATTGCCTTACATACCAGACTCGTCAGGCTAATGGGGCCATAGTTCCCAGGGTCCATAGTCGCACCCCTTTTGTGTAGTGGGATGACTGCAACAGTGTGCCATTCGACAGGGACAAAGCCTGAAATGAAGCTGTGATTGAACAGGCCACACAGGTGTGGTGCCAGTTCATTTTACAATTCATGTAGAACACAGCGGGGAAGTATACTTCAGTCAGTTGCCATGAATCCATATACATACATATAAATATCTATCTATCTATCAATATATATGTATATATTTTTTTTTATGTGTTTTTTTATCTGTATGCTTGTGTATGTGTATATATATATATATATATATATATATATATATATATATATATATAAAAATAAAAGGGAGCCCTTCATTTGTTCGAACTTTCAAATGTTCGAAACTCATATGGCCGACAACATATGAGTGAACATTTGAAAGGCCAATAAATGATAGTGGAGATCCTGCTACAGCGCGGTACTGGGGGATTCCCCTTTCCTGCACTGTAATGCGATCTCGGTGTGAGAATATTTAAGTAGCAGGGGGTGTGGGGGGTGCAGGGGGGCTTGCCCCCCTGCATAACACAGTTTTACTGTGTTTATGGGTAGGTAAATAGTGCTATTTCAGCATGTCAGTATTTTGGAATGTCGATCATATGGTGTCGGCCATATGAAAGTCGGCATTCTGAACAGTCAACATTCTGAAGTAGACCTATATATATATATATATATATATATATATATATATATATATATATATATATGTTTACACATGCATGCAGATACATACACACACACCCACACACACACACATATATATATATATATATATATATATATATATATATAGATATGTTTACACATGCATGCAGATACATACACACACACACACACACATATATATATATATATATATACACATACACAGACATAAACATTCGTAATACGTATATATTAGTCTTTATATTTACTTCAGTTTAATTTGATACGACTTTTTTATTGATCGATTGAGTGACATTATTGCTTGATAATTGTATATTATTGCTTTATAATTTTTTATGTGGAATAATCCGATTATACCATTTTCAGCCATGTTCTGAAAAATGGAAACCTCAGTAGGTTCATCCTACTTAGTGCATATAGTCTATGAAGTCATGCCAGCATGAATGAAGTAATAAATACTGTAGGTGCACATACTTAATTCAAGAGATGACAAAGAAATAAATACAGCTGTTATGTCTACATTTTTACAAGGTGACTGTATGTAAGTGTCACAACAGCCAGAGAAATGAAAGTGCTGCCTAGCAGTAGTTACTAGATGTAACTGAGGAAACTCCAAGATCTGATGTTGTCAATTTTCATTCATTCTTCAACATGTGGGATTGGATCAGATCCTCGGACCTGACTCTGCTGCTTTTTTTTACGGCTCGTGGATACTACAAACTCTAGAACTCCTCCATTACCCATAATTCATCAGACCTCCTCTTAACCCTAGATCCATTTGCCATCATTGTGTACAGATGTGGTCGGTGCATCTCTTAAGTATTTGTTTAAAGATAAGCGACATTTTACATATACCTCTTTGAAACTTTCCTTTCACTAATGTTTTTCATACCTTAATATACGTATTCATCGTAAACCTTTGTTACCATTGTCAGTATTTTTTTCTACCTTCTTTCTTTACCATTCTGTAGTCCCTCGTTACCATTGCTGCATACCACTGTTGATAATTCTTTCCTTCATATCTATATTGTATAATTGAAAAAAAAAAAGAACTTCCTTCTTTCTGCTTTAAATTTTTTTCTGTTTTCTTTTTCTTTTGTCTTAAGTGGGATACTTACCACTGTGCTTAGTTGTTTAAAATAGTGGAGAAACCATGAGGTTTAAAAAAAAAAATGTGGCAAATGTGAGCATAAAATCCCTTTGTCGGATGCCTATAATTTATGTGTATACTGCTTGGGTCCTGACCATCTCCAGCCTTCCTGCTCTGTTTGTAAAGCCTTCAATCCCAGAGCACTGATGAACAGGAAGAACAAACTTATTCTCAAGAGCCTTCTTCCATCAACTTTATGAGACTCGCTTCCTGGAGCTGAAGCCTCCAAGTCAAATAAGAAAGAAGTGAAGAAAGACATTCTGACCAACCCAGATCCTCTTATTGCTCTTCAGATCTGAATTTGGAACCATTTAAGAAGACACAAAAACTTCATATCATAAGGACAATCCTTTGGATCCGACTTCATCGAATACCAGATCTGTATCTTCGGATCTGGCTCATTCTGAACCAAAGCAGCTACCTAGAACTAGATACGCATCTTCCTTGGATCCTCTTCCCTCTCAGCTCCCATCATTGTTCTTAGAAAGATGCTGTTATTCAAAGTCTCCCTCCATAGCTTCTTCCCATTCTCTCGATACAAATTCAGATGGGAGTTCTCCCGGTTCAAACACCCACGAGTCTGGAGATGCTTACTAGTACTACTCCACCAGTCTTGGTGCCTTCTCCAATCCATCCTTCTGCTTCAGAGAAGTTAGATACAAGACTTCCTGCACATCTGTTTCTGATCCAAAGATTGGGTTATCTTTGGATCCGATATCTTTTCTGAGGGCACTGGGTCCAAGCTTGTTGGATGATCTCTGATCCAAAGCTTCTTTGTCAGATCTGAGGTGTTGGAGTCAGCTGAGAAGCTGTCAGAGCTATCTCTGCCCCGTGAAGCCTTGGCATTCAATAGCTCAGTTCTGACTTCTGCCTTGGGTGGTGTGCCTTTTGGTCTTTGGCAGCCGGCTGTCCAGACGCATATCTCAGCTCCAATGGCTTCCTTCTCCCAGGAACATTTTGCATTTGAGGTGTTAGAGAGTGTGTTCTGTTCCAGGGGACAGATGGTTCCTCCCTCTCAGATCTTCCCTCTGGATCACAGATGCCTTTGTGTTTTGAGCCTTAAGTCTCAACATCTTATTCCACAGGGATAGCCATCCCAAAGTCACCAGGCTACCTAGAAGGTAAGAGAAAGTGCAAAAGGAGGCACTTGGACTCTTCTCAGGAGTCGGTCACAGAAGATATTGATTTCAATAAACGGAAAGAGTCCCCAAGATCACCACTGGATGACTTCTCATTCGGAGACATTTCAGAGATCCTTAAACAAAGGGATGGTTGGTCTACCAATATTCCTCCTCAAGAGCCTGGAGCCATTCGGTTCTGACCCATCTACTTCCTGGGTACTCCACCCACTGATGTGCTCATTGATTTGATCTCTCAGCAGGCATGGAGGGAGCCTGATTCTGTTGAGCCAATCTCCAAGAGACCAGGTAGGATCTTGGCACCAACAAAGTGAAGAGAGTTTGGAGCAAAGGAGCACCAGTGGATGTTATGGTCATAGCGGCAGCAACAAAGAAGGAACTTGCAGAACAGAGTTCCTCTCTTCATCCCCCTAAAAAGGAGACAGATTTAGGAAGCATGCGTATGCATCAGTGACCTTTGCACTTATGCCCCTGAATTACTTGCCACACTTCACCAGATTACAGAGGGATTTGATCAAATAACTTTCAAAATCTCTCTGTCTAGGACCTGTACTTCTGAGATTTTTATTGCTTCAGAGTTGGTGACCTTACAAGGCTCATATCACATGCAGCTGAAGGAGCCTCAAGGACGGCGGGTTCAGGCATTTCCATCAGTAGGCTCATTTGGATGCAATTGTGTGATTTTCCAGATCCCTTCAAGTTATCCTTCATCAGTGCTCCCTTTGATGGAAGTTTGTTATTTGGCCCCAAAGTTAAAGACACACTCTTCCAGTGTAAACAAAATGGTAAGACCCTGTCTGCAGTGGGCATACATTTTTTGACTCCTCAAAGATTATTTTTGAGGAATCAAAGTGGTGGTTGAAAAATGTGGTTCAGGAAATGCCAGGGTCCATTCCATGATTCAAGTAGAGCTAGCTTCCCCAGGAGCAGAGGGAGATCTCTAATGAAACGCACTGTCCATCCAACAGAGGAGGCCCATAGAACTAGGGTTCTCAGATAGACCGTATCAGTTCTCCTGAAAGGAGGACTGATTGCCCACCTCTGGAGGCAGTCATGGGTCACTTATCCCTGCAGCAGAGATCCTGGCTAGACATTACAAAAGATACCTGGGTGCAGATGATTATTTCCAGAAGTTATATAATTCCCTTTTCTCTTCCTGATGTTTTGTCCAGTCAGAAGAAAACAACAGCTCTAGAAATAAAAATGCTGGTAGGAAAAAGAGTCATCCAAGACATCTTCTCAGACCAGAAGGGATCCAGAACTTACTAAAGATTCTTTTTAGTGCCAAAAAAAAACAGAGGACTGGAGACCAATTTTGGATCGCAGCAATCTGAACAAATCAGTTCAGCATACCAAGTTCCAGATGGTCATGGTACAGTTCATATTGCCTTACCTGCAGAAGAATGATTAGATGTGCTGAACAGATCTAAGGATGTGTGCTATCACAGAAAAATCAACAGATGATCCAGGAGTTATCTATGGTTCCATCTAGGAGTCAGTCATTACCAATTTGGAGCACTGGCCTTTGGTCTCATCACAGCCCCCAGGGTGTTCACCAAATGCATGTCAGTAATAGCAGCTCACCTGAGACTGCAGGGATTCTGGGTGTTTTGTATGTAGATGACTGTCTTCTAACCACTTCGATCAGGCATCTTCTAGTAGCTCTAGACTATGCACTCCAGATTTGTTCCACTCCAGGAATTACAGTCATCCACAAAAATTCTTAACTGGAACCATGTCAAATGTGAGAATTCATAGTGGCCTTATTCAACACAACATCAATGACAATGACAGCCTCTCTCCCCTTGCCAAGAGTACAAACTATTCATTTCCAAGTCAAGAAAATAATTTAAAACTCATCTCTGTCAGCCTGACTGATTTTACAAACCTTGGGATCGATGTCCACAGTGATAGTTCTTATTCCATTAGCACGATACCATATGAGAATTATTCGATGGACATTAAAAAACAAGTGGTCCATTCTACCTTTGGTGGGGAATTCACTCAGATCAAATACTATAAGGTTGTCTATTCATCCTCCCTCAGCCCAAGGCCTTAGTAACGACAGACATTTCCCAGATCAGGTGGGAGGGGGGCATTTCTTGGGAAAGACTGTTCAAGGCATATGGTCCCTCAAAGAAGCCAACATGCATATCAATGTACTGGAAATGAGAGCAGTACTCCTTGCATTGCAGGCATTCTAAGACTCTCTCCCTTCCGGGACTATTACAGTTCAGACAATATGTCAGTAGTATGGTACATCAACAAACAAGGAGGAACCAGATCTTACCCCTTATGTCGAGAAGCTATGAGAGTATGGCAATGAGCGATCTCTTAAAAATTGATTTCTGCTAGCAATACACATACTGAGGAAATCCATCATGATAGCAGACAAGTTGAGCAGGTCCATTTTGTTACTACATGAGTGGTCTCTCAACAACAGAATGGCAGAAGAGATTTCCCACCAATAGGGCCAGCTGTGCTGCAACCTGTTTGCATCTCTCATCAAAAACAAGTGCAGCAGGTTCTTTGCCCTAATCCCCCCACTGGGGGAGTCACCAAGAGATGATCTTCTCCACGATTGGCCCTCCGGTTTCCTTTACACCTACCCTCCATCACCTCCTATTAACAAGTTTCTTCAGAAGGAAACTCTATTAAAGAACACAGTCATCCTCATTGCCTCTTATCGGCCTCATCAAATTTCGTTTCCCTTCCTTTGACCTCATCTAGTTTATCCATATTATATTCTGGATCCAATTCCAGACCTTCTGTTTCTCCCAACAAACCTGATTTATGTGGCTATTTTGGCCCTAAATTTGACCGCACATTTTTTCCAATCCCATTGATAGCTAGACAACCCAAGCTCTCTTTCCCACTACATCACATTCATTTGCCTTTCCACATATCTTCCACTAGAAAGATTTACAAGAGCAAATGGAAAAAGGTTTGCTTTTTGGGCACAGGAGTAAGACATTGATCCATTTTCAGCACCAATACCTAAAATTCTTCAATTCCTGGCCTCTGTTTTTAATGATAGAGCTAGTCCCTCAATGTTTAAGTTTCAATTAGCTGCCATTTCCAATTTTCATATTGGAGATGACAATTCCACATTGGCTTCTTCACATCTCTGTAAAGCATTCACAAAAGGAACCTTTCTACTCAAACCACCCTTTAAAGATCCTACTCCACCGTGGGATGCGAATTGAATGTTACAGGCCCTGACCCATTTGAACTGGCTACAAAATGTGATTTGAAATATTTGATTTGGAAAACTATATTTCTGGTAGCCATAACATCATCTAGAAGAGTTTGGGACCTTTGAGCTTTATCCTCTAAGCCTGCCTATTTAATATTTCGTAAGGATAGGGTGTTCTTAAGAATCAGTCTATCCTTTCTTCCTAAAGTGGTGTCAGGCTCTAACATTAATCACTCTATTAACCTCCCTCTTTCCAAATGTTTTATTTGTTGCTCAATTGTCACTAAATGCAAACAAGAGAGATAGGTATTGTGAGAGGATGTAACATGCTGTAAAAAATGCATTTATTGTAATGCTGTGCCTTACTGCACTTGCTATTAATTCAGAGGATCATCAGACTGAATTTATTTAGTCATTCTTTGTTGACTGGGTTAGTCCAATTAGGCTAGCAGCCTTTTTTTCAGGGGAGACCCAAGGTGGTATTTGTACTACTAGGGAAAATGCACTCTTTTACATCTATCTGAGCTAGCACCAACTCAGGCAGATGGGTGCTCATTTTTAATGTCTCACCCAAAGGACGACACTCAGGAATAAAGCACCCCTTCTTATGTGCACTGCAGTGTCAGCAAATGATTTGCCCACCTTGGGAATAGAGCCCATGGCTTTCTGCATTAGAGATGAGTATGCTATCTGTTATGCCACTGATACTGATGAATGAATGAATGAAGGAAGGAATGAATTGTCTAGCCCAGCTCTTGTAAACAGCTTTGTTTTGTCATAATCCTAAATTAATTCTGACATATGGTTCCATGTTTCTTTATAAAGATCTGAATAATCATTCACCCGCTGTTCTCATAAGATGAAGGCAGCAGGTTTCATGTACTGTTCTCAATTTCTATATTTCTTTCATTTAAACAAATGTCAAATAAATGAATAAATTAAATTTACCATTAACAAATCCTTATCACAAAGCTCTGCCGACTAGTTTCCAAAGCTTTAACATGTCCTAAAGATATTGGAATAAAATAGGTATGAGTGTCTGCTCAGTCTTCAGTTTGAGACATGACCAAATGAACATCTGTATTAACAGAAGAAAAAGGAAGTGTTGTTTAAATGAATATGGTCAGTTCATGGCCATCCATAAATTAACTTTCGTTGAAAGTTGCATTTCCATAGTGGGTTTGCATAGCTGTCTTTTACATGATAATATGAAATTCTTCCACATCTTATCATGGGAGGAAAGTTCATGATCTTAACATTTTCATCTTTCTGTTACAGGTCACTGAGACAAGGACAGGTCCACTGGGTTGCATTAGCTATGACAATTTGGACTCCGTAAGCTCTGTCTTGTTGAAAAGCCCAGAGAGCAAACTACATTTACAAGGTAAGAGATGTCTGAAAACTGGAATAAACTACATGTCAGCTTAATGTTTTGATAATATCACTGAGTTTTTTTTAGAGTGATATTAGATATTTACTGTGTCTAATAAAATTTCATAATCTGTCAAGAACATAATTTTCACAAAGCCTGGAAAATTCTTGGATGTGTCCCAAATATATATATATATATATATATATATATATATATATATATATATATATATATATATATTTTAAAAAAAAAAAAAATATATATATATATATATATATATATATATATATATATATATATATATATATATATATATATATATATATATATATATATATATATATATATATATATATATATATGCACCATTAAGATTCTTACGCTGGTTAAACCATTCGGAACTAGTTCACTACTTATGTATCCTTAACATACTCTATATCATATTTACTCCATACAGTCTCAGCTGGACACAGATGTAAAGCTGACTCCTGTCAATAACTACACCACACCTCTGACATAGTAGTAGCATGTCCTATACTATTTCTTACCAATCATGAGTGGACAGAAAAGAAGCTTCCAGAAGTTGGGAGAAAATATAAAGTTTAACTGGTAATAGTTTGGCACTGTGTCCAGTGACTCTGGAACTAGATTGCAAAGTCATTCTATGACTATTTTAGCTACTATGATTGTTCATCTTTCTGTATTCTAGAATGAGCTTTGGCAGGTAGAGCGGTATATTACTGTTATTGCATTATTACTGATAGGAAATTCTTTACATTTTGAGAATGTGTGTGTTTATTCTACATATAGCCATGCACCATAATTACGCAGACTATAAATGACTATTTCTCCAGTTTTGCTGACAAATATTTAGTAAATACTCCTTTGTCTTCAAAGAAGTCTGACACACAGAAGCCCTGACAGATAATAGAACAGTTTCTTAGATTGTGCCAAAAAGAGATGTGTTAATCATTGTTCCTTTATTTTTGCTGCCCCAGTTCAAGTACATGACAGATTTTTTGTTCTCTAGTAGAATTGTGAGACTCAGTATTCTGCGACCCAAAACACTGAATACTTAACCTGAAGTCAGATAAAATGCGGTTTTTGCATGGTCGCAACCCCACCCTCTTTACCCCATTACTTAACCCAAGTACTGATGTTCCTTAAGTAAGAGGGAATTCTCTGAGATATAGCACTTTGAGGCTTAGTGGATAGTTCCTCCTAATTGCTCTTAAACAATTATAGAGCAAGGAGTACCTTTATCCTCCTCAAACTTGCAATTGAAATCCATCTCCTGCTACTTGCATAGTCCAAGTATGACATCACAGATTAGATTCCAAAGAGAAAAGCGTTAACAAACAATGTTTACAGTGGTTGTGCTCATCATGGATTAGGTTTTATTCCATTACTGTAGTTTGCTTTTTTATAGTTCACAAGCATTAGCAAACCATGTTTACAGTGGTTGTGCTCATCTTGGAATAGGTTTTATTCCATTACTGCAGTTTGTTTTTCTATAGTTCACATTTTCCATCTTTTAACACCGCATCGCAGGTAAAGAAATTGACATACGTTCTTTTCGTCTGGTATATGATTTCTATGTCAGTAATAGGGTAGATGCAAGCCACCTTTGAATGGATTTTTGTGCTTGTATGCTACGGTGAAAGACAACAATGTCAGTGTTTGAGATATCAAAGAACAAATGTGCTCTTTTTTTGGTCTTATGTCGCCAGCCATAACTGCTGCTGTAAAATGCCATTTTCTCATTAATGCAGTATAGTTCAGACATGAAATGTGTTGATAGACATAAACACTGTTGCTTTCCATCACAGCTTCATCATTTGTAAGCCTGATATGCTGTGCCCTCCTTAAAAGTGCACATGGTTTGAAGCACAAGCTTTTTAAGTGTTGTGACTCAAGCAGGTGGTTGTTACTCTGTAGAAAGCCTTTGCTTTTATAATCTCCTCCGCAGATCTGTAATTAATACACAAGTGTGTTTTGAATTTAAAAAATACCTGAATTATTTCTTGTTCTGCAGTTTCACTTAAGAAAATAAGAGTTGTAGTTGCTGTACAATGCCATGCATTTGCAACATGTCAATGCAAGCCTTTTGGAGTATTATCTTTCCATTTAGTTAAAGCCTTTCGACAGCAGACATTGTCATACAATACCACTAAATAAACAAGGCTTCTCTGACAGGCTCACTGAATATTTGGGTCAATAATTCCAACAGTATCTACATGTAGTAGAGTTTTTCTGTTACTGACTGAAATCAAACTTGCTTTAAATTCATGTGCTTGGAAACAGTTCAGAAAACAGTTTCTCAAGTACACTTAAATCCTAAAGAAATGTGCTCAGGCTAAAAGTAATTTTATGCAATCATGCAAGTTAACAAAAAAGTAATGTTTTTAAGGAGTACAAGTCTCCTGCACTACAATATGTGTGTCTGTGTGTGTGGGGGGGTGCCCCATGCCCCATGCCCCATACCCCATTTATGTTTTATTCCCAAATCGGTGTCAATCCAATGTAGATAAGTATTGATCATTTAAAACAGAACAAATATTGGTTCACCCTGTATGAGATATTGTAGTCTTAGAGCACAGAACGTTATGCTCATTTAAGCCTACAGTCCCTTATATTTTTTAGAATGGTAGATATGTTTTTAATGCATTTGTCTATTTATTTGAATTGATACCCCAAGTGTGTCACAGTTTGATGGTAAACATTAATTTAAAACTGTTCTTCCCCCCTCACCAGCATATGCATATGAACAAGCAAGTATTTTGATTTAATTTGATATTTTGAGAATTCAACACATAATAAATAATCATCAGAAAATACATATAGCTGTACCTAGAATTGGAATAACTCCACAGATTGTTGTTATGAAGTTACTAGTAAAACAATGAGAATGTATATATTTATTTGTTTGTTTGTTGACAAGGATAGCTCACTGATTTCAGCAAACCATTTTTCGGCTCAAGTCCGACGTATGCAATGACTACAATTTTAACCATAGCCAATGAATAAATTTATATATCCTATTGTAATGGCACGTATATTACATGCTCTCAGTATTTACTTACAGATAAGTAGATGTTTGTTGCACAGAATGATGTGACAACATTCATTGTTTGTAAATCTCAATAATGTCAGATGCCTATAAATAACACAAATGGAATCTTAACTTGCATTACTTCTGCCACAGTATTTTTTTCACCATCAAAGTTCAAAGAGAATTTCTTTACATTTTACTCGTATCAGAGCAGTTATGATTTAATGAAAGCTGTCAAATCAAAGCAGTGAAAATTATAGCTTTCTTCTGAAATATGCAATAAAGTGAAGGAAGAAGTAAAGAAACCGTATATCAAATATGACTTGTACCAGATAAGACTGCAGGAAAGCAAATGTTCTTCTGAACAGAAATTCTTAAGTTTACTTGCTCTTTTTGAATCAGTATATCAAAGATTTTTGAAGCACAATTTTTATCAGTATTTGTAGATACCCCTAATGAAAACTTTTGGTGTTATCACTGTAACTTTATGGATTATTTTCAGTGCACTTACAAATCCTGTATTAGTTGTGTACCAAGTATAAAGGGTATCTAGAAATTATAAAAAAAAAAAAAAAAAGTGATTGCATACCTAGGCTGATAAATCATGTGTATATGTTGTGTGTGTGTGTGTGTGTGTGTGTGTGTGTGTGTGTGTGTGTGTGTGTGTGTGTGTATGTTTGTGTGTGTGTAAATGAATGCTATTATCATGGTTGTTTTGAAGTAAAAATGTAAAGTAAAACTATTTGTGAAAGTAAACTTATTTGTGTTATAGAATAAATGACAGCTAATCCTTCATCCTTCAGTCATTTCATAACCTGTGCAGCATGTGTCACTACAAAGTTTTGAATTTCTGTCAGATATACTCTTGTATGATATTTCCAAAGACATTCTTATAAGCAGAGCTGGTATATAGTTTGATCTGTAGTCCTGAAAAATGTTTAGGATAAGTACAAGTAAGTGCATATCTGGATTCAGGAAGTGATTGAGGGTTGATATAATAGAGGTTAGGGATTGGTATTTACCTTATAGACACAAGATACAAGGTTTGATTCTGACCTTTGGTCACTGTCTGGTTATTGGCTAGGCAGGTAAAGGTCTGCAAACGGTTTGCTTGGTACTTACTCATGAAAGTATGAAAAATAAAACTGGTCCCATTTTGATTTTTGATGCTCCCCATATAGCAATATATACATGAATCACATATCTCAGTGCTAAAATATTTGTTCTTACATTATTCAGAATTTATCACATTTACCAGTGACACTTGAAATAATAAACATTTCATAATCATATGGATTATTCCCTGTTGTTCCTATTTATCTATATGCTTTGAACCCTGGTTTGCACTCTACATTTAACTTGCTTGACTTAAGAGGTATGGCAAGTGAGCGCAGATGTTTACGTTAATAAAAAACAGTTGAGCTTCATCCTATATTCATTTGCTTTAGTTTCATTAATCCTGTCTCTCAGACAATATTACCCATAGAAAGTTAATAGAAGAACAAGTCAGCTCGGCAGAAGCAGTTGGAATAGGAGGCATTATAAACTTATCAGACTATGAGTTATCTACTGCGCAGGTTGTATTGCTAAATAAGGGTTTAAAATTCATACCTAGTTCAGTTGACACTATTACTGAAGCCTTGATAGATTTAAAAATCTTTATGAGGAATCTTGGCTTAAAGTTGATTTTTAAGGATCCACAAGGGTTTGGTAGGTCAGTATGTAAAAAGTCAAGTGTCTTTCTTCCTAATAGCTGCCCCATTGTATCTGCCTTCCATGATGTGGTTGAACGAGAACTTAGAGAGTTGTATAGTACTGGAATTAAAAATAAAAAGTACAATTTATCACTGGAGAAAAAAGAAAGTACTCAGAGAATTGGAGGCTAACCAAGATGTAATTATCAAGGAAGCTATAATAATTATGAATAAAGATAGATATAATGTCTCTTTTTATGAATTTTTATCTGATGTTAATACATTTTGAAGAATTATCTTCATGGATGTAAAAAAGTGTATAACGCATGTTAATAGGTTAATTTTTAAAATGCAAATAGAAAATGATGTAACTATTGATTTGTTTAATTTTTTATGGTTCCATGTCCGATAATACCACAATTTTATGGTTTACCAAAATTCACAAATCTCTGACCCACCCACCAATGAGACCTTTTGTCTTAGGAAGTGGGTAGATCACTGAGTCTATTTCCATTTACATGCAAACTATTTTAAGTATATATCTTCCTTTTTGTCAAAACTTTATAAAGGACACGGGTGACTTTTTAACTAAGTTTTTACGAGTGGTATTGTACTAATTCTGAAACTGATTTTTTACTTGTTACCTTAGACATTAATTCATTCTTTACTGTAATACCTAATGACTACGGTGTTAATGCCATATGCAACTTCCTTTGTGTTGTCATAGGTATGTTAGCTAGAGAAGTGAAAAATATTTGCCAGCTTTTGAAGGTTGTTTTGACTAAGAAAATTTTTATCTTTGATAATCAACCATATTTGCAAGTTGCTGGTGCTGCCATGGCTAAAACCTATGCAAATTTAGTTTTTAATTAATGGAAATGTGAGTTTATTTTTTAGTAATAGAAATGATTTAAGTAGTAACATCTTGATGTATAAACGTTTTGTTGATGACTGTTTCTTAATTTGGAAAGGGGGTGAGTAAAGTGTCAACAAATATGTTGGATATCTGAACAGCACAACAGGTTTTTTAAAGTTGAAGATGACTTATTCAGCAGAAAGCATTACTTTTTTTGGATGTAAAAATTAATAAGAATATGAATCTATTAGATACTGGTGTCTAGAGAAAACAAGTGCATACTAATTGCTGTATACATAGAAAAAGTATGCGTGGGCCGAATATATTTGATGGGGTCATGAGAGGTCAGTTTACTCGAGTCTGTATGCTTAACACAAATGAACTGAAATGTAAAGAACAGATGTAGTTAATGGCTATGGAATTTCAGGAAAGAGGATATAATTCAGATGTTATAGAGGATATAATGAATGAGGTACTTAATAGTCAGGGCACCATAGCTAAACTATTTTTTCAAGAAAAAGGGAGTCAGCAACTGAGTACTAATATGGTTAAACATAATGATAGAATCAGGTATATAACCACATACAATTTAAGCACGGGGGAAGACACCAGTATCTAATAGATTCATATTCTTATTAATTTTTACATCCAAAAAAGTAATATAATAGCTTTTCTCTCTCTATATGTATGAAATTAATACTTGTATTAACAACAATAACAATTCAATTTTGTTCAATTTGTTATAAATGTTCATTATGCATATATATTTTTTTTTTTTCTCTATATTTTTTTTTTTTTTTGCTGATGTGAAGAGAATAATAAATAAATATTGGAACATCTTAAGGGCTATGCCTGACCTGCAGCAGCTATTGGATAATAGACCCAGGTTTAGATATAAGAACTGCAAAAATCTAAAATATTACGTTACAGAGAGTTTAGGGCCACTGGTAATGATAGAATAACTAATAAACTTGGGACCTCCCCCTGTTTAAATTCCAGTTGCTATATGAACATTGTGAGCTAATAGTGATACATTCATTCATCCAGTAACAAAAAGAACTTACACCTTTCACTATTATATTACATGTCGTACCACACATATTGTATATCTCGCAACTTACGTCAAGTGTTCTTGTTTCTATGTTGGGAAGTGTAGTCGGAAACTTAGAGAATGTATCACTGAGCATAAGTCAGACATACGCAAGAATATTCAAACAAATGCAAGCATATCTTGGATACTGACTCTAGTCATGTATATAAGTTTAGAGCTATACACATGGTGCATAAGCATATTGTGGGGGGGGGTCATGAACAATATTTTAGAGAATAGCAAATATAGCTGGATACTTAGTTTAAGAGCTGATTTAAAAACTGTCTTGAGTAGTGCTGTTAGTATAAAACATGTTTTGGGCAGAAAACAAATGCAGTTTCATTAATTTTGCTTGCCTTATGGAATGTTTTAACACTGAAGAAGGGTTATTACCCAAAATATTTGTTTTTGCTAAACAGTTTGGTGTTTTTAAGTCGGAGGTACTCGTGTTTGTTGCTCCAGTTTCCTCCCATATTCAAATGGCATGCAATAGGTGGATTGGACACTCTAAATTGGTAGTAAGTGTGAATGTGCATGCATATGTGTGATGTGGAAGAACTACCATGGCAGGGCTAGCCACCCAGCCATGTAGACCTTGGCTGTACAATATTGTCACTGTTGAAGTGACACCCCAACGCCATGTGCAAAAATTGGAAAGTGGGTTGTGGATGGCTGGATGGAAAAGCATAGTAAAAATATTTATAGGTTCATAGGTAGGTACTAGGCGATTGGCCCTAGGGCCTATATAAGCCTAGCCAAATAGTACCCTGGCTTTTGCCAACTAAGAAAATTATTTTCCTGTGCCCCTGTCAAGCAGAGCCACAGAAGTGATCCCCGGGGTGAATTTCCTATCTCCTATCTAATCATCAAGATTTTTCTTGAAATTTGCTAATGAGCAGCTTTGTTTGATATAGATAGGTAGTTTGTTCCAGAGTATGGGAAGTCTCTGGGACAAGAATCTATCCCTCCAACATGTTCTGTTTATTGTGGTGACAAGGTTTACATCCCTAGAGTGTGTAGCTCGAAGGGATTGGAATTTCTTTACGTGGAGCATGTCCAACAGCTCTGGGTTTGACATAGCTTTGTATGTTAGGCAATGATCGCCTCTGAGTAGGCGATACGTGACAGAGTAAACCTGGAGTTTTTTGAGAAAGTCTGTGTAGGGCATCTGTTTGAGGCCAGTAATCCTCTTTGTGAGGTATGTCTGCAGCCTTTCCAGTTGTTGTAGATGTCTTGTGAGGTACATACCAAAAGGGGCGCTGTACTCTATAATGGGTCTAATGAGTGATGAGTAGAGGGGAACAATGACCTCTTTTTTCCTGGATGAGAAACCTTTTGTGATGAGGTGTGTCATGTAGAAGGATTTCCTGACTACTGTGGCAATGTAATTATCAAAGGAGAGACTACTGTCCACCTGTGTCCCAAGGTCTCTTATCACACTTTCGGTGTTAAGTAGACTACCGCCTATGTGGTAGTTCATGGGTACAGAGTTTTTACCAAACGGGATGACAATGCACTTTTTGGCATTGAGCTTGAGGCCATGGCTTTGACACCAGGCATCTGTCTCAGTGAGGCCCTTTTGTAGGATAGGATGTCCACATCATTAGGGGAATAAGTGTTCAGATTTCTTCTTGAACATCATGTCAGCTCAGGTGTGTTAAATATTTACCGCCTTATTAAATCCAGTAGTTTTCATGAACACAATCATTTCTCTCCTGCATAAGTTGCAAGATACTCAAATCTCCCCATTGTTGTTTGTCCTAGAAACTTTTTCTGTGAACAATTTCAAATTTCCTTGGTCCTCATATAGCAGTTTGCCTAGGACAGGCATTAATTAAGTGTTCTTTTCTAAAGTTATAAGGTTGCTAAACCTAGTAACATTGTTGCATTGCAACATAGTAGAGTCACTGATTGAAGGATGTAACCATACTTATTGCTTTATTTAAGGAACAATTGTGACATATACAGCACAGGCTGGATTCAAATATGGCGTACTCCATTTTACCTGAATATTTTTATTTTGTTTATGTATTTATTTAATGGTCCTTTTTTGACCAGGCTAGTCCCACTGGGCTAGTAGACTCCTTTTAAGGAAGACACTGAAGTGGTATTCATACTACTGGTGAAAATTTGTCCAGGGAATTGGGGAACTTGCCCTACTCGTTTTGTGAGTGAGATGATCCTGTTATACATTCACAATATCTACTCCATTCTGGGTGCAGTGGTGACTCGGCGAAGCAGGAAGAAAAGGAAAGGGAAGCACAGCAACATGGATGTGATGATTTTGAGATGTTAAACTGAGAGGAGCCTTTGGAAGATATGTTGAAAGAAGCAGGGAAGGCAGTTGAGCCTTCTAGGGAGTCTGTTGATGTTTTAGAGAGAAGGTAGTAGCACCTTCACCACAGTTCTTTAATGTAGAGTCAACAAAGGAGAAATAGGGGAAGACAGTAAAGTCTTCCAATCGAGTGGATAGGAATGCAATTTGGATGTGGATATCATTGTACAAGAAGATATAAGATTTTTAACAGAAAAAGAAAGCTTTATAGACTGAGCTGTTATTGGGAAACATGATTATTTGGAATTTTGGAAAGGATACATGTTCAGGAATAGCATTGCTTTGTAACGCAACATTTAAAATTTTGGATGTGACATCGGTTATAGTGGGAAGGGTTACAATTCTTGATATATATAGAGATGGAATAAACAGGTATATAGAGTTATTTCAGTGTATGCCTAAACTGCATGCAAGGAAAGAAAATATGTTTCAAAAAATGTTATAATATGTTAACATAAACACGGATATAAGAATGACATGAGATTTTAATTGCAATATAAGAAAGAAAAAAGAAAAAAAAGAAAAATAACGATGTCAAAGATATTAAAAGTTATTAGGTGTGGGAAAATAAATAACTGGAAAACTAATAAATGGACATATAAGAAAGGAGAACATAAAATGTATATATATATATATATATGGTTCTATTTTGGTGTGCTTGTGTTGTGTGTGTGGTTTGTGGAATGGGGATGTGTTTTGTTTTAATTGTTATGGTTATGTGTGGTTTCGTGTTTATGGACTTGTCGGTGATGTGGTTGTCGGTGTTGTGTGGTTTCGACTATATATATATATATATATATATATATATATATGACATTCAAAATTATTGATATTCTTAAAGAAGGGATAATAAAAGCATTTTTTCTGATCATTTAGCTATTTGGATACATATAAAAGGAGAAGAAGGATATATATATATATATATATATATATATATATATATATATATATATATAGCTAGGAAAAGGAATAAAAAGATTGAATGAAAATAAATGCAGTGAAACAGGGAACTTTATGATAAATGACCTTGGGGATGATCATACAAAAATAAGAGGGTTTTATACAGATTGGTCAGAATAGTGGCTAGCATTTAAAGAATACTGTAAAAATGTTATGTAGACAAATAGACAGAAGGTGATTAATGAAGAGGATTTATAAAATTTGGAAACAAATAATAGAGAGTATAATATTAGAGAATGAAATACATGTGTTAAAAATTGGATTTATAAACAGGATATATCTTGTAAGATAAAAAAGAGGAAGTGGCTCCATGTATAGACCAGATTATAAAAGAAGAAAATAGTATATAATGAGAGACATGAAATATAAAGAAGGTTTGATATAGACTAAGCAAGAAAAAATAGGATAATAGTAAAGTAATACATAAAGAAGATGTTTAGTAAAAATATGGAAATGGAAAAGGGGTATTGGAAGGTTAAAATATGAAAGAGCAAGACAGATATTTACAGAAGGAAATAAGTTTAGAAGAATTAGCAAGATAGTATCTATGATCAACATAAATTCAGCAACAGGATGTGATAGAATGGAATAGAATACTTAAT
The DNA here is from genome assembly GCF_019279795.1 of Protopterus annectens. Taxonomy (NCBI): domain Eukaryota; kingdom Metazoa; phylum Chordata; order Ceratodontiformes; family Protopteridae; genus Protopterus; species Protopterus annectens. Next base: position 725,779,291 of record NC_056750.1, read on the forward strand.
GCATAGATGTATGTTAATAGAAAACAAGAAATATTTATTTTCTATTACTTAATGAATGGTTACATGAAGGATTCAAATACAAAGAATTCTTAAAGAAATAATTAGGCTTATACAGAAAAAAAGAGATAAAAATGATATACAGAACTGGAAAACAGTAGTCATCAATAATATAGATTATATTTTTTATGAAAATAACGCAGAAAAGTAAAAAAATATATATAATATACAGTAGTAAGGGAAGAAGTAGTCGAACTGTTATTAGTTAAAGAAATAATAGATGATTAGAAATGAAGAAGTTAAAATTATATGTGACATAAGTAAAATATTTGACACCATACAGCATGACACTTTATAGAATATATTATCCTATAAATTAAGTAATATGATAAAATGTATGTCTGACAGCTTATGAACAATATGATATCCAAATTTTGGTGAATGTATGTTGAAGTGAGGGGATTAAAGTAGAAACAGGAATAAGGCAAGGATGCCCATTAGTAGTATAATGTTTACTTTAGTAATGAATGTTATATCATGTCTTATCAGTAGGCAAAAAAAAGCATTACGTTATGTTACGAAGGAAGGAATTATATTTCCTGTCATGTTATCTTATGCTGATGATATTATAGTAGTTGCAAAAAATATAGAGGGAAGGATGAGATCTTTAACCAATATGAATGAATATCTGGGAAAAGTAGGTTTACAACTGAATAAACATTAGAGTAAATGGTGTAATAGTAGATATTATATGTGCTAATGGGACTATTTCAGATTTGGGTATAAATTTTCGTAAATGAGATATAAAGTAACAACATAGGAAAAAAATAATCTTACATGTAATTTTTGGAAAATATATAAATTATCTTATGTAAAGAAAGTATATTTAATAAATTCAGTATTAATATCAAGAACTATTTACTTAGGGATATTCAGTCTACCACTAGAATATGAAAAAGATGTATAATATATATTTTTTATATGGGAATCTTGTTTTTAAAGAGGAAAGAGGACTATGATAGATAAATCCTATAGTTTTTCTGTCATCTTTAAATTTGTATAAGTTAATTAAATGGATGAAAGAAAATGATAAGGGATTAGTTACAAATATAATAGAAAAATATAAAGAGGAATGGCAAATGCTTCAGATATTTAAAATAATTACAGGATGTTGACATTAAATTAAGATATAGCAAGAAAACACTTTATTATGGAAATCTAATGTGATACAACAGAGAGAGAGAGAGAGAGAGAATGTTATGGTATAAAATATTATGTTTAAATTGTATAATATTTATCCATAGAAATATTTGGAAGTATAAAATGTTAAGGCTATAAAGGCAAGAATGAAAATATGTAAAAGATGTTTGAATGCCTAGACTTTCTGTGGAGACTGATGATAAAGAAATTACCTGTAAAAGATGATAATCTATATAAAAAGAAGGAAGAATGAGTATGCCATTTTTCTAAAGAATCTGAAACAATTGAACATGTTTTTTTAATGTAAGAGAAGGAAGGGAATAGGCAAATGATGGGGTAAATCAACAGAAATTAATCATTCTGAACAAATGAGAAAAGTGGAGGAGGTTTATATGGATAATATTGAATATTTGTATTACAAGGACAAAAATATCAAATATCTAAAGGAAGCAACTAAAACGTGTAATTTAATATTGATTATACGAAAACAGAGATTGAAAGAAGTATTTTTCACTGGAAAATGGGATTTGTTGCCCATGCTGGAAAAAATAAGATGTTGGTTGTGGAAATTGGAGTAGGGGTCAGACAGTCAGCAAAAGCATTAATATGTAAAAAAAAAAAAAGTATTTATATATATATATATATATATATATATATATATATATATATATATATATAATAATGGAAATAATGTAAGTAATGTATATATTTTTATTATAATGTAAATAAATATGAAATAAAGGACCTCTTTCTATTTTCAGTAGGTGCAGTAGTATACTTCATATCCACCTGAGCTACCACCAACTCAGGCAGATGAGCCATGGTTTAACATCTCATCTGAAGGATGGCATACTCAGGAGTGCAGCAGCCCTCTTATACTGCACTGCGGTGTCAGGAATCCATCTACCTGGTGTGGGAATAGAACCCACAGCCTTCTGCACTAAAGGCAAATGTGCTTTAGCTTGCACCACTGACACTGATAACTTTATCACATTATTCTGATTTCAAGCAATTAAAAAACAGATTTCATCTTGATGGTGACGGCAATTATTTCCAGTAAATTATTGCTCTGAATATAATATTATTAACATGCATTTCAACTGCTATGATTTGGGCACAACAACATGATTGTGCCCTTCATATTTAGCCTTGATACTCTTAAATTTGCCGAAGTTCCTCATAATGTCAGACCTGTTTATAAGTACATTCTTAAATAAATAATAAAAAAATAACTAAGCCTATAGAATGTTTTCCTTTAACTAGCTATATAGTATACAGTATGTAAAGACCTTTTGCTGTAGAAAACAGGATCCTGCTCCTTTTTCTGACCCTGTAGTATGACTTTACATTGCAGTTCTCTGTTTTTAATACTCAGAGGTTGAAAGGTATGATTGCCTTTGTGATGATATGGGCAAGTGCCAGCATAGCCAGCTGGAGTTTTGTAAGGAATGATATGCCTTTTGAATATTGAACCAATTTATTCAAGATATTTGTGTTACAAATGTATTAGAACTGTGTGTCATTTGTATATCAAACTAATTTGTACAGATGCTTGTGCTGAAAATGTATTTGTGAGCTTAGTTTGTGTTATTTGTGTTAAAATGTATCAACAGTGCACCCTGTTGGAATTTATTTTCATTTGTTTACTGGGATGGTCAGACTGGACATGGGTCCTTTTTCAGTGGAGGCCCAGGGAGGAAAATAGGTCTACTTTATGTGCTCGAAGTCCGAGAATATCGAATACGATATTCTCAACACGAGTACACCGAAAGCGCAAAACATTGAAAATGTAAACAGAAATCTCCGTAGGTGGAGATTTCCATTTACTTCAATGTAGTGCAATCTCGGAGTTGGTATATTTAAGTAACGGGGGTGTGGGGGTACAGGGGGGCTTGCCCCCCTGCCTACACTGGTTTAAATTCTTTTTGTTTGTGTATTTTTTTTTTTGGACTTCGATTGTTTAATAGTTGGATGCATATGCATTCGCGCTATTAAGCTTTCGAGGTCCTAAAGTAGACCCGGAGAATAACTCCACATTAACATTTACATAGACAATAATCAATGATTAACACATTATAGAATAACAGTATAACATAACAGTACGATTTTGACTTTACAGTGATCCCATGGCATACGTGGTAAATTATTCCACAATCACCTGGTTTGCCACTTTCACAGAAATAAAGTAAAGACAGGTACATATAGTAATCCAGGGATGACAAAGTAGCCTGGCAAACAGATAGTTTAGTATAAGGCTTAACATCATAAGATGTCATGTACAAGTTTTGTCTTCAGTTTATAGACAATGTTAGTTACACATGGCATTATAGTGCAGATTAGTATGAGGCATGACATTATATAATGTAACTAATATCTATTTCTTTCAACAGGTACTGGTATTGCACTTCTGGATCTGCAAGTTAGTAAACTGCTGGAGTAAAACAGCTGATTAAAATAGTAGGATGGAATGAAGGGGGTGGTATGTTAATGGATTGGGGGGTGTTAGCATTAAACTGGGCTGTTGCATTCGCAGATCCAAGAGTTCAAGTGGGTTTTTAGGGATTTTTTTAAATTCATTTGTGGAGGACATGGCTGTGATGAGAGGGGGAAGTTTATTCCACTGTTTGGCTATTATGTTAGAATAGAGGGATGAGCTAGTGGCATTGTTATCTTTAGATACTTGGAGGAGTAGATTGTTGTTAGAGCGGAGTTTCTGGAGGAGGAGTAAGGTATTATCAGGTTTTGATGAGAAGGGTTTTTTGGGGATGATATATAATCTTTTGTGACAGGAGTAGTTAATTTATATAGAAGTAGGTGAGGAAGTTCCAACCATTTGAGCTGTTTGAGTGCTAGACAGTGGTGGGATCTATAGGAGTTTCTGGTAGCGAATATGGCAATTTTATTATAACAGGATTGTAGTTTCATTAATTCTGATATCCTAAGGTTGCTGAGTATTGGGGAGGCGTATAGTAGTGTGGAGATAAGATGTTTATGGGCAATTATGGCCCTAGTAGTGTTTGTTAGGAACTATTTGTTCTTGTGTAGGAAGCCTAGTTTTTTTATGGACCTTTTTATGGTGAGAGAGATATGGGTGTCATACCTCATGTTACAGTCAATCACAACCCCAAGTAGATTTGTGTGGGTATCAGGAGATATGATGGTTTTGTTATGGGACTGGATGTTAAAAGAGAGGTTGGGATTGTTATGTTGTGTGGGTTGGAAAATGATAAGTTTTGTTTTGTTTGCATGAAAAGAACTATACATGTATTACTGCAGCTGAATTAAATGTACCAACTAGCTTATTTTAAGAACAATAAGAGAAATGTAAATGAGCTATTACACCATTAAAACTGTACCCCACAGTACTGAATAGGACTGGAGATGCTAGGTCTGGAAAAAAGCCTTTGTACATTAGCTCAGTAAAATGAGGGGAAGTCCCAGACACTGCCATAAACATTTAGATGTGTATTGTAATCGTCTATGCTAAATTCTTGTCTCAGCTTCAAAGGGGAATACTGCGAGAACCTATAGTCAGGTGACCAGATGAGGTCACTCTGCCAGCCATCTTGGAAATTATATTTTAGATATTACAAAGAGAAATCTCAGAGTATTGAGAACTCTGTTTGGGGCCTGACTAGAAAGACTGCTCATGTATTTCATCTTGTCTTGCCCAAGTAAGTTATTAGGAAACAGTAAATTATCTTACATTCAGTCAGGAATATAGTGAAGCTTATTTCAGAGTGTGTTTTTCTTTATTTGTACGAGTCTGTCCTTCAAGGTTAATTTCAACATTTTCTGTGATTTGAACTCTGTGGTTTACTTTAAATATATATTCGATATGTTCATGCTCTTTTATTATTTATTATTAAATATATTTAAAACTTTTATTGTGGCTGGTCCTTGTAGAAAGTATCTAACCTTTGAGAGTAGTTATATTCATTTGGTGACACTGTGTGGGCCACTCCAGAAGGTCTACCTTTCTTGATCAACTGCTGTCATTTGTATTAATATTAACTTTACTCAGCAATATTGGATACCCTTTTAAGAGGCTTAAAGTAACTGACTGGTGGCAGTGAATTTATCTTATAGTCTAGACAAAGTTGGTAGAGCAGGTAATCTTTGCCAGTGTGTGTGTGTGTGTGTGTGTGTGTGTGTGTGTGTGTGTGTGTGTGTGTGTGTGTGTGTGTGTGTGTGTGTGTGTGTGTGTGTGTGTGTGTGTGTGTGTGAAAATTAAATCTTAAATTGTGTGTCAGCTACTTGGGGCAGGGAAGGAAGCATTGGATTCACAGAGAAGGTGCTGGAGGACTTGGCTTGTACACGCAGCTGAGGAGCTAACACTACAGCTATACCAGTGGGGAGTCTTACTGTAGACCTGGAGGGAGACATATATAGAGAAATCCATATCCAGGGCTGAGTGTGTTCCCTGTGTGCTCTTAAAGGAAACTGTACTTGATGCAGGGAGGTCTGCATCTGGAAATACTGAATGAATCCATTTGTATTCCAATTTCACATCCTCCTCTAGTGTCAGTGGTGAGGATTCAGGCTCCTTGATTACTGGCCCAGCGAGGGGACGTCACATATTGGTGGCAGTGGTGGCCATCACAGCCTTTCAGACCTAGATGTGAAAATCATTGAACATGATGACAGTATCTTGCAAATGAAGAATATGGCAAGCTCACTTTGCACTTTACATCTATGAAGAGTGTTTGGTCTAATAAAATTGGTACAGAAATATGTGTCCAGTATACAGGCCTCTATTGTTCCCATTTCAGTTCTCCACATGCTGAGTTTTCATCAGCTGATGAATGACATGGAGCAGGCCATCACTGGTTCCCCTTTCTTTGGGAAGGAACATCATTTTATTCTCTGTTATTCTGCCTAAAATTTAGAGATGCAGTTCTTTTCACTGCATGGTGACTTTCAAAAGTTCCTTTCTCAGAACTGCAGCTTGGTAGATAATATTTTGGGTAGATTTCCTTTCAGTTACAGACAGAGAGATGTTGATTCAGAGATATTTTGTTTGACTTCAAGAGTTATTCAAACAGTCTCTGATTTACTAAGCATGATTTCCAAGACTAGATTATTTTAAATGACCACTGCTAGTATTTGTTTTCAATGCTGTAAAAGAGATGACCCCTTTCTAACATTTGTAAAGCTTGAGACACACTACCAAAGCCAGCTAACAGTTTCTGTTTTTCATTACAAAAACAAAGAGAACATAGAAAAAAATGTCAGTATGTTTTGCTTTAGAAACTTTTTTTAGGATTTGTTTAATAACTCATATGCTTTACTAGGTTAAGACTTTCTCCTTTAGTCTAATGAACCATTCTGAGGTTTCATTCTACATTATCACATTTGTCCAAAACTGATAAAAATGAATTTTGTATTTATTAGTATGGATGTTAATAGTACCTTGACATGCCTCAGACTGTTGCAGTTATGAAAGCAGAAAAGCAAAAAAAATATATATATATACAGTTAGATATGACAAGTCAATAAAAAGGCATGCATAGCACATTCCTTTTTATAATACAGTTTCAGACATAATATGTTTAGACAAATAAATGATCATTATGTTTTCTTAGTATCCTCTTTCTGTTTTTGCTAGATTATTTAAAACATTAATATAGATCATCATTTTCATCTGTGAATTGTTTGATACTAAACTGATGAGGACTATTCGGAACTATTTATATTCAGATGGAATCTTTTTTAAGGTAATGAATACATTAATATTATCAGGTAGTATACAGCAAATGGTCAAACAAGTCAAATAATATGGCTCCTTGTGTGGTGTACTGCTGGCAACAAATAGCTATTTACTTTGCCTTTGCATAATGCATACACTGACATGTACCCGAATCATTACATGGGCTCGGCTAACTTTTGTTACAGACAACTTCACTACCTTGACGGTAATCTGCTGGCAGCTGCATAATCATTACTTTTTCCATGATCTTTTCTTTCCTTTCCTTGATATATGTAGACCCTGGAATTAAGTAAGTGGTATCAGAGATTCCTCTACAGGATAGCTGGGTAGCATCCCATTCTCAAGAAACCACTAACAGGAAAATATTCCCTGACCATTTATTATCGTGTTTACTCATGCACTGATGGACAATGATAAAGTTGCCCACAAATATAAATGCATTACATCCTTTTTAATGATATATGTTGAATGACAGTCACAACCAATGGCCAGTGTATATAACAATATGTATAAGATCCACTCCAAAGGCCTTAGTAAAAGGTAACGCTCTTCACTTCAGGCATATTAGAACCACAGAAAGGGAATGGAGACAGGGCAATTGCATCACTTAGTACTGTAAAAGTTCTGTTATTAAACATTGCTATGATAACTGCAAGAAAACAAATCACACCAGAATGGGGGATTATTGAAGAAGTTGTGCTCTGGAATTAGTGAGATGTCAAATTAGTAATAGGATGTAGAACGCAGTAATTGATGAATTAATTGGAGTCAAAACACAGAGTCAAAATACATCAGCTGTAAATTCAGTTTTTATTTAATATTGTAGTAGAAACAAAAATGGAATGAGCTAACTGCAAACTTAAGTTTTTTCATTATCTAAATATTTTTAGAATGCGGAACATCTTACTTCATTTATAAACCTAAATAATGCATTAAGTCCCTAGCATTAAAATGAGATGTGTGGAAAAATGTACACAATATGGACCTGTGGTCATAACTAATGTACTAAACACGGAAACATCAATCTTGAGAGAGTGTCTAGTTACAGATGATGCATCCTGCCTTTACTGAAAATTAATTTTATGTACCTTAGACACTGCATTTGGGAAATGCATGTTAAATTATCAAGTATCTAATATTCTGCAGTAAGTAAATTCACATATTTCTTTTAATAAACAGATTTGCAGTCTTTTGAATGTATATTCTGCTTGAGCTCTTCTGTCCTTGACAATGATGGATAACCCAGATTTTCCAAGATTTTTGCATTTACCCAGAGCACTGTTAATTTTCAGACAGAAAGAAAACATATGGCAAGACCAATTTTACTAAAGAAAAGTCATTATTTTGAAAGCAAACTGATTCATTTATATGCAAGACACATAAAACGGCTAACAAAGGAATGCTGGTGATTCACATTTCTGGAAGTAATAAAAAAAAATATCTGTTTCTATAATTATTAATGGTCTATATAGCTGAATCAGCATGAAGGCACATATAAAGCCCTAACTATGAATCAGCTGACCCACGTCAGGCTAACAGCACAGGCAGCTACTGGAGGAGAAGCGGAATGATGAAAGCTGAAGTCCTACTATGGCCTGGGACTCCACAGGCTATGCAGCTTACAAGCCGGGCAGGCCCATTTGAGTACATAGCAGATGGAGGCATAGAACTACATCACAAAGGCCCACTGCATTTGAACCTTATGGATTTGACTGGGTGTGCGCACATGAGGTTAGGACATCTTCAGAAAATTCTAGTTTCACATCACATAAATGATTGCTCTCAATCCTGGCTAGCTCAGCTCTCACCCAGACAAGGAATAATCAGACTGTCTCAAACAATGGAAACAGATGAGTTCTTATGGAGAATTAAGGCAGGGCTCACTGGTAGGATGACAAGACATTATTATTATTATTATTATTATTATTATTATTATAATAATAATAATAATAATTAGTAGTAGTAGTATTAAAGACCTCTCGATGGTCGACCACTGATATTGTATATAGTGCCCTGCATTCTTCTTTATATTTTAGATTTTAATGATTGCTAAAACAAAATTAGGTATGGAATCTATAAATTATGACTGAAATTTTCATGCTTTATATCTCTTAAATACTTACTGCAAGAAACTGGATTTCTGTTTTTATATCTAAAATGTTTACAGCAAACCAAGTCACTTTTATTTACTTATTTATTGAAAATCTATGTGAACAAAAACATTTCAGCCACGTCGTAATCCACAGGTACAAAACGTACAGCACAGAGGAGCAAAGAATATAAACGTAGTTAAATGAAAATGCATTGTAAGTGCTTTGGAATAGTCTTAGAATAATCGCGATAATAACTACTATCACTATATTCAGCCATTTTGGGTTTCAAACACATAATTACTAACAATACAGCTGTTACCATCAAATCACACCTAATTAAAGCAGGACTTGTTCAGTATTGACACAGGATGCACAAGCCCTCCAGAAAATGTCATTTAAGGATGAGAACATGGAAAAGTGGCAAAACAAACTGGGAATAGACTGCCAGCAGTTGCAAAAAAGATTAAGAAGAAAGATGGATATCCACATGCTTGAGCCATAATGTCAACAAGCTTTATAGTAACAGGAAAAGATTTTTACCAAAACTAGGAATGATAATTCCCAGAATGTTAAAGCCCGTGTTACTGAAATAAACAAAAACTCATGAGCTTAATAAAATCTACCAAAGCCAAACATAGGCTAAAATAGCTACCCAAGGCAAAGACAATCACAAGGCTTTTTTTTTTTTTTTTTTTTTTTTAGCTTGTTAGTAATCTCAAAAGCACAGCACAGCAGTGCCTTAAGATGATTGGGAACAATATTACCTACACTAAGGCTGAAGATATAGCAAACCTACTGGCTGATAAATTTAGCACTAATTTTACCCCTATCTCCCCTCCATCTGCATATCAAGATATACCAGAAACAGGCTCGCCTCTAGCTATCACACAAGACCAAGTCCAAAATGTGCAAAATGTACTGCATCAATGGGTCTTGACAATATCAGCAGATGCATCTTAAATAACATGAAGCACGATTTAGCCATGACCCCAACAGCACTTTTATTCCCCTGCATAAGTGAGGACCTTCTACAGATCCAGGCAGTTATACACCCATAGCTCTGACCAGCCTCATATGCAAAGCCATGCAGAGACTTTTCATGGAATTTATGAATAAAGACATATGGAATCTCCAAACACTGCAACCGTCCCAATTTGGATTTGTTAATGACACAACATGCTTATTAAACCTTGTAGATTTTTTTCTGAAAAGGTTATCAAAGCAATAAATGAAGATAAAATGGCATACACCACATACCTGGACCTGGTCAAGGCTTTTGATAAAATCCCCCACTCAAGCATAGTAGAAAAACTAAATAAACTAAGAATAACCCCCTAAATCACCTGCTGGATTGCCATCTGGCACAGGAGATCAAAATAGGGGAAATGGGGGAAGCTACCTTGACAAGGACACCAATCACCAGTGGAGTTCCCTCAGCGTTTTGTGCTAGGACCTTTTCTGTTTGGCATCTACTTCTCTGAAGCAAAAGCCAGTATGAAATGCCTATGGCTGACTACGTTTGCAGAGAACTGTAAGCTGGGAGTAGTTATTGACTTCCTAAATGACATAACCATCCTGCAGGAAGGTTTTTTCTAAAGACATAACTGGTGCCAGAATCATGGACTGAAATGCCAAATAAATGTATTATTGTATCCATTGGGAATTCACTTACTCCAGGGAACTACCACATTGACAATATGCCCCTAAGATTTGACACCATTGTTTGGGATTTGTAAACTTATCTTGAGTGTGACTTAACTTTCGACCAACAAATGTCCACTGTTGTAAGAAAGTCATTCTATATTGCAGAACTTATAAGCAATCAGATTGCATCTAGATCTAGAGATGTCATTATCCCCCTTTTACTCAGCCCTCATTAGTCTGTCATTCAGTATAATGCTCCCATTAGCATGAATTTCTCTTGAAACATGCAACAACTGGAAACACCTGCAGTGAAACTGTACTAAAAGGATGGAAGGCCTAAACAATGTGACCTACATGGTTAGACTCCAAGTTATGTCACTATACTTGATATGCTACAGACTACAAAGCAGAGACCTGTGTCTGGCATACAGGGCATACTCAGACCAAATAGCAATGGACCTACTGCACATCAACAAATTACATTGCATCAGAAATACTCTGTCCGTGGATGTAAGCCACTTCTGCAGCATGAACAGAATAGTTTGGAGTCGCAGGCATATCTCGCAGAGGATACCACAGCTAATACTGAAAGTTCCTAATACTGAATTTTCAGTATGAGACATTCTGTATCCTGCAGCATAGAAATAAAATACAGACACAACCATCATCTCTACACCTTCAAAAACCAAAACAACACACACACGCACACCAACAAAACCCTAGAAATTTATGTCTAAGGGGGGGTGGGGTCTGAACCCCCACACCCCCACTAATTATATATATATCGACTCTGAGGTTGCACTACTATTAAAAAAAAAAAAAACTACAATAACTTGCCCTACACTTCCATTGCAAACATTCAAACTCATACCCAGGAGAAACACACTCACTACACATCTACAGAAATCACCACTTTTAAAACTAATACACACAAACTTTCACCTACCTACTCCTAACATTACCCAACAAATTAAAACATAAACATTTCTATACAAAACCCTTAAACACTACACACTGAAGCTTCCGCACATAACAGTACATCAGCTTTCATATATACATCCCGAAAACCATTAAAGGGACAGCATAAAATTTACAAAAGACTGCACCACAATTACTACACCTTTGACATCCTCAGATACATTATTTTACACTTATGAACAACTGGATTTTTGTGATTATCGTCTCGAGATACTGAAATTCGATATTTCTGTATTTAGAGATTTGAAAGTAGAACCCTTATGGTTATTTATTTCTAAAAATAAGTCTGTTTTATCAAGTTCTATTTCCTATAGCAGTTCAGTCCACATTGTGGATGTAACCATTTAACATTGGGTCAATCTATTGCACTTTAATTCTTTCACTAAATACATTGCTTTTTAATTTTCTGCAATAAGTACAAATGAATGTTCAAAAGCTGCAGACAAATGCAGGCCCAGATTGTTTCCTGTGCTCAGCTAAATCTCAGCAATGTGTTGAATTTCTGTTTTTGTATCACTTTTTTTCTTCTTGATTCATTTGTATTTATCCAATATGTTTTAAAAATATCATAATATTTCTAATCTGCATTGTATGTTTTTACTGTATCTTTATGCTACTTGTTTTGTCAATTAAAATGTTTTCATATATTATCTAAAAAGCTTATGACAGAATAAAAGGTTTAGTGGTCCAGTGTACAGAACTATAAAATAAGTATGTAAATACCCACACTTGTCAATACACAATGAATAAACAAAACATTTTGTTTTATATAGCTGTCAGTGTAGCAAAAATATTATAGGTATAACAGATAGTCTGCTAGAAATCAATTTTGGTATCAAATGTTCTTTGTTAAAGTCACACTTCTTCTTTGTCCAAGAGTTTTGTTATGCAAAAAAGAAGTCGGACTAGCAGACTGATATATTGCTAGACATCATAGTCTACGTATTAAACAGTTTTTTTGCATTTTTCAAGGGTACACTCACTTGTCCAGAAGAAGGTGGTTGTCAAGGGCCAGTTTGTTCAGGACACTCAAATGACCACCTTAGATGAAACCTTTTGGGATGAAGGTTTCTTACTTAAAGAAATGTTCCAAAAACGTAGTTATCTGACTTGTTTCACAGACAATATAATGCTGGAGGTCATGAATAAACATGAACAGAAACATTTTTTGCCCATTTTGGGTACTACTGTGGACAGTTCGGATACTGTGACAAATGTAATGTGTACTGAGGTTAGTATGAATAAAAACAAAAATTTAAAAAATGCTTTCCTTACTGTGTATACCCTGGATAGCAATATCATTAGATTGATATTAGAGAAAAACTGGTGCCTTATAAGAGACGACAGACAACTAAGGGATAATGTGGGGGATAGACCAAATGTTATATGTACAAAAGGTAAAAATCTTAAAACAGTATTTGAAATTAGAAGTTATGGTCAGGGTTTTCACATTTTGACAGGGCAGTTATTTAATTCCCAAAAATGAAAATTACAGTGTGAAAAGATGCAGCCACTGTGATTATTGCAAGTATGTTCTTGTAGGTGACAATATTAAAGCGAATGGTTTTAAAATTGAAATACATGATTATTTTAACTGTGAAACAATGGGGTAGTTTATTGTGCACTTTGAGGCTTATGCCCTGCATTTTATGAAGGAAAAAATAAGTGTAGATTAAAAGACCATGTCTGCGAGCACAGCTATGAAATTTAGAGCAAAATGGAAACAGCTGCCTTATCAAAACATGGAAGAAAACCCTGGACATGACTTTTAATTTATCATTTTAGAAAAAGTTATGCCTAATGTGGGGGGTGTTACATAGTCTCTAATTATAGAGAGGCAGGAGCTTAACTGGCAATTCCATTTAAATGATAACAGTTGGCCATGTTTGAACGACCAAATATTACTGGCATGTATTTTTAAGTTGAAAGCACTGGAGAGATATTGCCCATAAATTTAAATATGCAACTATAATATGGTTATAGCGTTTTAAACTTTTATGTTGTTTGCATTTTATATTCTCTTTGTATATTTGCTACTGTTATAAAAAAGGGAGCCTGTTCTGTTTGAGGGCTTAGTGGTCATATGACCTGTTTCTAGATTACCAGAGCTTAAAATTTAATGTTTGATGCGTGTTTCTTATCTGAAGAAGATACGAAAGCGCTAATCAATGAAATGTTTTTTCTGTGAAGCAGAGCTTTGCTTCTCTGCCTTTTCGGTTCCTGTGTGCTTTGCTAGACATTGTACATTCATTATTATGACAGCACATTGTTTTTGCAATGGATTGGAAATTCTGTATGATTCATTCTAATATAGTTCAGAAAATGTGCCTACAGTATGTTTCATTTGACATGTGTTGCTTTTGAGTGTAATACAAAGTACACAAATGTCTATGTATTTGATTTTCAGGCCATGGCAGAAATAACTGACTTCAATTATGAATGTCAGCAAACATTTTTCATGTATTTTTCTTAACACATTATCTTGAGACATTTAGTTCATGGCATACATTTTATTTTCTGGTAGCAAAAATATGTCCATGTTTTACATAACTTTTCAAAATTTAGTTTAATAACTGCAAATTTTAGGTTTCCTTTATCATCTACCTTTCTTTATGACAGAATAGAACAAAGAATTATGCTGAAATATTAAAGCAGACTACCTCAATTTGTGAAAAAAATTGTCAGGGTCAACTGAAAATAGTAAACCACGTTACCATGCATGGAAAACAGTGCCAGCAAAATAAGAAATCATAGAATATAAATACAGCCTCTTTTATAAAAAATGTGTGTATGACATACACTTCAGTCAAAAGATACTGCCATTTGTCTGTATTCCTGAGATGGCTCTGTTAAACAATTTCCTAGTCAGGAAATATACCTCTAGTTTTGAATGTATTTTTCCTGTTAATTAATGTCTTCATGAATACCAGTCTGCTCTTAATATAGTACTTATCCTACTTCTTGATAGTGCAATTAATGAATTAATTATATTTTTTCATATTCCTAGATGTCTTGGCTTTCCTGTTTCCTGGAATAATCATTCATACAATATTTGAATAGTACGACTAAAGAAATCTCCTATCTATTAAAACTGTCTTCTAGAGCAATCTCAGAATCATGTTCTAATCTGATAATATGTCGGATACAACATAGTTAAAATTAATTTGCTGGTCATTAACAAACAGAATTCAGGTTATGAGCTCTTAAGCTTCAGCTAGCAGCCTGGATAGTCATTTCCTCAGTCTCCATTTATACATTGCATGAATCTGAAAAATTTAATTTAGTAGACATTGTTCCTTTGTGTGGTTATCGGCTTCATCTGGTTAACAGAAAACAAACAAAAAAAAAGATTTGCTAACAACTAGGGCAGCATTTTATGCATGTCCTCAGTCATGTAATTGCTTTTACAAAATATGGTTTTGAGTACACAAAAGAAAAGAGACAAGGCTATGTTCAGAAATTATTTCTGGACTGTTTTGCAAATTCTAGTATGTGCATCAATACAGACCAGATTCCAAAACTATTTATATCCAAGACAGGGCACTGCCCTGAGATTACAGTACAAGTTATAGAATAAGCAGTTCTGAAAGAAAGTTTGTCTATTTCATTGTAGACTATACCGAAATGAAGAACTGAAGAAGCTTTCATGGCTGAACACACTCCTTACTCTTAATTCTAAATGTATTGATGCCTATGTTACCCTACAAAATTAGACAGGTATACACTGCTGTAGCATGCTTAAAATGCAAGCATGCTACAGTCTGTCCCAGCACTTACACTCCAAATGCCACACAAGACAATGACCACAAGGAACAGTTTCCCCATATGTGGCAAGATGCATCCTAAGTTGGTTAAGGGTGAATATCCCAAAGGTTAGTGTGTTTCTACATTGTGTATCTACATAGCAGATACTGTTAAATATCCAAATGTCTGATTGCAGAGGTTTCTGTCAGTTAAAAGTAGTACAGGTGCAAGATTGGCCTTGTGTTGCTCTGCATCCCTTATTCTTTTTTGCTTTATTTGCATAGTGTAAATCATCACTTTTCCCTCTGCCTGTACAATTACAATTCCTCTTCATACTGCTATTCCCAACTGACCATTTACAATGAGAGTAGGTCTTTTGGAGCATGGATCCCAGTGTAAGCCTTACATTAAAAGTATGTCAGTTACACTAAGAGCAGGTCATTTGGAATCAAGAGAAACTTACACTGAGAGCAACTCTTTTTGGAAACTGTTCCAAAGGTTTCTCCACTATGTATCCTAAGGCTTGAGCATAGGTAGCTAGAAGTGACTCAAACACCTGCAGTATTATATTTGCACCCTTATTTTACCCTGATATAAAGAACATCAGCCACATTCTAAATCCTCTCACCTCACTGCAGTGTACAGATGGTACTGTATGTTGAGAGTTCATAACCACTAATATTCCCATTTTTTCCTGTAAGAATGTACATTGTACTCCTAATACAGTTCTTCTACACTGCAGGTCTTTGAATCACAATATGTTGCTTCACAGCTGTGGAACAGAAGGGACAGTGGTTAGTTGTAGAGTGGGAACTGCAACATGCATATAGAGCGTACACATGTCACTTGCGTTATATACCAGCTTGTCATTCATTTCTCTTGTAAGGGTAATATGAGCCTTTTTCAGCATCTCACTGCAGTGCTGCATCTCATAGGGTAGAATATGCATCCTGTCAATGTTTTTTTTTTTTCCCAAATACAGCTCCACATCTGACCTGATATTTCTGTAGGAAAAATAGTTTGTTATTATTATAAGTATTTTGATTATTATTATTATTGCTGTCATACTGTTATTTTCAGGTCCCCTTTCAAAAATCGAAATTCCAGAAAGTCAAACTTCAGATGGTCGAGACAATATGATCGAATATCTAGAACGCTGTAGCTGTGTTATATCATGGTATAGTAGGGATCATGGAATTTACCCTTTTTGCCACTGTAGTACGATCATGGAGTTGGTTTATGTATAATATACAAGGGGTATAGTGGGATGCAACCCCCTGCTTGAGGGGTACAGGTGTTGTTTAATGTTCTACTGAACAAAACCGCTGAAAGCCGTGACTCTTGAGGAACGCTGAATTTAATTAAACGCTAAATAAAACACGTTTTTCGTCTAACACAAATGGCTAGACTTCATCAGAAAGAAAGCAAACAAAGCAGTGTCAGTTAAAATTCAAAAACAATATATAAACTCCCCGCCAAATGCTGTAATGACCCCGCTCATTCTTAAAGGCATAAGCTCATAAAAATACTATAAACCTTTTATATGTAAATAGTTTAACTTACTTTGTACAAATGTATGCTCAGCAGTTGTTTAATGTTGTTTGATGTTGTGGAAATTTGAGTATTTGCTCTCAACCATATGATCAACTTTTTGAAACTTTAGTCTTGTGACATACATCCAGTTACTCAGTCAGTGCCTGTCTCCTGCAATGATAAGATTTATAAATTAATAACATTTAACTAGTATTTAAAATGAATAATTATAATAATTGTAGTTTAAAAATAATTAGAAATAATAATTACAATAATGGAAAAATTAGATTAGGGTGCCAGAAAATCAAAACAGAATGGTGGGATCAGTTCCATTTCTTAAATATTCCCTACAACATCTCTTTGCAGCGGGATCCTGTTGTATTGACTGTTATCAACACAAGCATATCAATAACAATAGATAAATAAGTTCTTCTATGCAACACCAACCAGCAAAACTCTGAACATCAGAAATGCTGAAAAATGCTAAAAGCCAAAAGGGGGAACATAACTACAATTGTTTGTTTTTGCCTTACCTCCCACCCCCATGCAGGCTGCAAGTCCGCATACCCCCTCCAAATTTACCATCTCCACAGTTGCACCATCTAATCTACTAAAATCCACTAAAAGAAGTAAACACTGCTGGTCCATCTTAGGAATCAAATTGGCAATAACTTCCTGCAGAAAATAGTGATTAGTAGTATGTCCTTGTGCTTTGGACTACTGACTCTCAAGTTATATACCCTCAGTAGATATACATAACAAACTGTTAAAGAAATCAGAATACTTTGCCTTTCTAAAACTGACTGAGTGTATCACAGAGCTACTCCCTGTTTTACATCATTTTCAGTGTGAGCTTGCTTATGCTAAGACCAAAGACAGGCACAAAGTTCAAGCTTGAATACTGAAAAGCTAGTGATCATCAACTTTGTGTATATGTGTGTGTCTGTGTGTGCGTGCACACATACATATCCATGTATATTGGAGAGGAGTGGAACATCTTAATCTCAATTTAAATTTTAATTTGCTTTATCTTGTTAATTCTCCGCAGAAGACGGCTGTGGTAGTAACAGGCCAGAAGTGAGACTGGATCATACCTCGGTATAATTATCATTTAATGCCTGCTGGGGATTCATGCAAGTTTTGTCTTTGTCAGTATTATTTATTTCTTCACAGACCTTACCTGGCTGAAGGGTCTGCCGGTTTGGATGTTGACAAGCTCAGAAGGTAGGGCACTCATATCGGTATAGCTGCAGAGCTTTATTATGTGGTGTCCTCAGCAAGGATCACGGCTGGTACAGTTACTGTTTTTACCACTCTCACCAAGTAGTAAGGCATTTTCATTGTTTGCTTTTTCTGGCCTAATTGCAGTCATGTGACTTCATTTTCTTTTCTTCCAAGAATCACTATTGAAATATTGTCTTGGCTTGGAATTTAACAGTTGGAGCTATTCCTGTTCTCTTGTTAGATGGCAATTCAAATATACCCGGCATCATTTTATTTGCTTATGATATAAAGCTATTATGACATCAGATGTGTAGAAATGAACTATTTTATTAATAAATCTTCCTGCAGAACTGGGAAGAAAAGAGAAAACCTATACAACTGTTTTAAAATGATGTCCCAAGGTGTTGCAGCAAATATTAATGGCAGGTGGGTGAGAAGTGCACTGCTTATCTATCTGAGCTTTTAACCACTCAGTCCCCCAAGACTGTTGGTCAGTACTGCACAACCCATACCCCACCTTTATTAATAATTTAACATGTTTCCATAAGTTCATGGTCCACTGGTTTAGTTTTGTGGAAAGTCATAGACTGCTATAGTCATTTACAGCTTACAGAGACAGCAAACTGTTTAAAAATTGTCTTGATTTTCAGCTGGCTTAGTTATTGAGATAAAATGGATAGAACAGATGCTTTACTTTTAATGTAAAGGGTGGTAGATGAAGAAAAAAAACTTGCTGAAGAGAAAAATGTTTTGTTAATATTAGTATGATAGCTCAGTTATTTGTAAGGTAAAGAAATATGCAGACTGTATGAGACAAGTATCTCCCGTTAATTCTATGTTGCTATGTTTCACAGTTTTGAAGTAATGTGCACTACAACAAAGAAAACACAGAAGATTGTAAAAATGATACAGTTTTATGGGCAAAATGTAATTTTTCCAGCAGTGAAAACAAGGACCTACACCTCTAAGTGAGGTAAAGGTGGTGATTATAGAGAGCTAATTTCAGATGGACCCAGGAGCCGTGGCAGTACAAGTGAGGCCACTAGAAAAATAAGTTACTGTTTTAGCACAGCATGATGCCAGGCTGTCTTATGTTGTTAGAACAGGATGATGCCAGGCAGATGTTGTTAGAACAGGATGATGCCAGGCAGTCTTATGTTGTTAGAAAAGGATGATGCCAGGCAGGACGACTGCTAATGGTACGGGTGCGAGAGTAGATACGACAAAAACTCAGCCTGAATCTAACATCAGCAAGTCTGATGAAGTAAAATAAAATACTCACAATTGCAGATCGCTGTTAATAAGTGCAGGACTAGGGTTCCTAGTCTGCACATTGATGGAAAACATGCTTTCTCTCTGTGCATCAGACTCTAAGTGCCTGTGTTTGTGTGTTTGAGGAAGAATATGATAGGGACAATGCCTGGCTATTGTGGGTATCATATCAGTTAGGAAACTGCATTCCGTCTATGAAATATATATTTTTAATTGAATAGTGCCATATAAAGAATAATATTTCCAGTATGACAGCAGAGGAGGTATGTCTTTAATGTTGTTATTAAAATGCTGCATATCTGAGGGGACTGCTCTGAGAGTATGAATATCATTGAGACAAATGTCATTGAATCTGTCTTTCCTTAAAAACTGCACAATGAGGCCAAATAAACAAAAGCAGAATCTTCATGAAGAGAGGTATGTGTGGAACAGGCAAAACCATGAGGAGGATAAATAGACTACATTTTGGAAAGAAAGGATAGATGGACCTGGAAGAGAGCAAATGAAGATTTCATATTGGTGCACAATGCACAGCATTGCTCAGTAAGTCTTTAAAGAAAAGAATGGGGAAGGTGGAACAGTAATGAAAGGTAGAGCAAGCAGGGGAAGAACAAAGTGAAAGGACGGCAAGGATGTGCAGCAAGGAGATGGCAAACAACTATGGCTGTGCATTTCTTCAACAGTAAAAAAATGATTGTATATGCAGAATATTATCTGACTATGCACTGCCACCTCCAGAGAGAGGGGTGAGCACAACACAATCATGTTGTATAGCCAATTGGAGTGAATCAAGTGTGTCAGGAAGACACTTGTTCAAAATGGTAAGCTATGTATGGGACAATTTTTTTTTTTTTGGGGTCTTTTTTTTTTGTTTTTTATAGGTTCATAGGTTCATAGGTTCATACTAGGCTATCTGCCCGAGGGAATTTATAAGCCTAGCCCATTGTTTTGTGGCTTACGCCACCCCTTTAGTATGGGGAACTATACCCATTATTTTGCTGTGCCTCTGTCGAGCAGTGACACTGAGGTAATTCCTTCTCCCATCCATTGGTCAAGATTTCTCTTGAACAAGGCCAGCAGTCTTTGGGTGATGAATCTATCTCTGTTTAAGTCTCCGCTCTGATGGATCTAGATTTTTGAGGTGAAGCATATTCATCAAATCTGGGTTTGACATGGCCTTGTATGTTAGGCAAAGGTCACCTCTGAGCAAGCGGTGGCACTGAATAGAGCTGGAGTTCTTTCAGTCGGGCAGCATAGGACAGATTTTTGAGACCCTTTATCCTTTTGGTGAGGAACTTTGTGGCCTCTCCAGCTGCTGCAAGTGTCGGGTCAGATACATTGGGCATTGTACTCAATCATTGGTCTGATGAGTGATGAGTAAAGAGACTATGACCTCCCTTGATCTAGATGAGAATCCCTTCATGATAAGGTGGGCAATGGACTTCCTAACTACTTTAGCTACATGGGTGTCGAATGACAGACTACTATCAACCTGGGTCCCCAGGTCCCTGATAACTTCTTCTGTGCTCAGTGGATTGCCACCTATTTGGTAGCTAGGGGTAACCTTGTTTTATGACTATGCATTTTTGGCATTTAACTTTAGGCCATGGCTCTGGCACCAGTTATCCGTTTCTGTGAGACCCTTCTGAAGGATATCTGTGTCAGATGTTTTGCAGTCATCTGCAAACTTTGTCACCCTCCTGTGTTTGCTTGTGTCTGACATGGCGCAGCAACTCTGACCCTGTGGGTTCTGTCACTCAGCCAGTTTGCAACCCATCTTGTGATGTATGGGTTAACATTTAAGCTGATGAGTTTTTCAATGATGGTATTGTATCTTAGCCAGATCGAGGTAGGCTGTATGGACTGCCTTTCCCTCATCAATAAAAGTCAACCAAGTTTAAAAGGCATGATCTGCCTTTGACAAAGCCAAACTGGGTTGGATCCAAAGTCTGCAAATTCCCTATGTCTTTATTTATGAGGTCCATTATGATCCTCTCCATGGCTTTGCAGATAAGGCTTGTCAAGCTAATGGGCCGGTAATTTCCAGGGTCTGTGGAGGCACCGCCTTTGTGAAGTGGGATGTTTATTTATTTTTTAAGAGAGAAGGGAATGTTTGGGAAGGGAAGTAGGTATTTGTATTTCTGAGTCAGGTAGGTTGGTGAACGCCATGGTTGAGGTGAGAGTGGGGACATCGAGAACCCATGGTTGTCAAGCTGGGTGATGATGAGAATCGAGTCTTTACCCACTGGACTGTCAGCACTGTCACCTCACTGCACCGAAGGCTGCAGTGCCTGATGTTTGTGTATCCTTCTCTTCTTATTAAGTATAGTGATGGAGAGCAGCTTCTCCACCCAGCATAGGAATGCACCAACAGTGTGGCATACAGTCCTTGCTCCAGCCCTGACAGTTCATCACGGGTGATAAAATCACCACCTCCACCAATGATCCTGGAGGGAACCAGTGGCCTATCCTGTGGGGCAGAAGTACCTGAGGGGCCAGTTAATTGGAGGGGCATAGAGGGGTTGCTGCCAGGTTGCATCCCAGACGTGCTGGGCCTCAGTGCCATAGCCGCTGGAGTGCAGGAAGGAAGATCCTGTGAGCCAGACCTACCCTGCTGTACTGTGGAAGAAACAAAAACAATAAAAGAGAAGGTAAGCATTGGGGTAAGAAAAAAAAGAGGTAACATTAGTAACTTCATATGTGACATACAATGCATTGATGCAATTATTTGACTCTATTGTGTTAATTTTACTTTTAAGACTACGAACTAAATAACATTTTTACTGTTAAAACTACCCAACTCATAACAGATGCACACTATACTACAAATTGCAGCAAGCAATCCTTGCTGTCTGCATATATTGCACATATGCATGATCTAGTTATACAGATTACAGTTTACAGCAAACCACTAGTATAAAGGTTTGAATTAACCTTAAAATATTGATGACAAATTAAACGTATTGTATAGCTGGGAAGTGTGGTATGTGAACCCCTGACCTCTGACTATTGTCTAATACTGTACTGGTGTTTTGGCCTACAGATTAATTCATGCATAGTTTGCTTTTACAGTTTAGAGATGCCTGCTCAATTTGATATTAGAATATTGAACTGCTGGTTTGTGCTACACAATAATGCATGCATACTTGCTTTTACAATTGAATTATACATGCTCACTTTGATAAACTGTGTAAGCCCCCCCCCCCGAAAAAAAATCTATCTTAAACTTTTAATACTGTAGAAACAGTACCGTTTTGCTGTATACATATCACATTATTCTCTCAGCCAGGTTCTCACATTCAATTCTCTCTCTGTCAAACCTGCGGAAAAAAACAGAACAGAATGCCATTATAAATACCAGCGTTGACTATATTCAGTTTTTAACTCTTAGACGTAGTCTGTGAAATTGATACTTATACATGAGTGGGCTGTCCCCAGTCTTACATTCCTGGATCCAACATTCAGTGGTTTCCCTCTTCCTCCTCTGGAGGTCATTGTCATAGTGTATACATTGCTTGCAAGTTTGGGGGATACCAGTAGCACTGGTCACAGCTTGGACAAGACTATCCTTTGCCTCTGACTTCTACTCTAAGCTGGAATAGTCCTTCTGCAATTGCCTGGGCCCATGTTCCTTCACTAGGTGTTCAGCAAACAATTTGGGCTCCAGGACACCTCATCTTTGAGCCTGGAATATCTCTCTGGATAGCTATCTGGAATAGCCCTCTCCGCAAACACCTGTCATATTTACCATAGATCAGGATCAATGTAGAATGATGGTTTCCCACCAATTACAGGTATCCCTCTTACTGGGAGTGCGCACGCTGTTTGAAAATGTTGAGCAATGCTTACCATCATGCAAAACATGGTGCTCGGCAGTGTGCAATGGTAGGAAAAGTGCAACATTGGCAAGCAATGCAATTTCAGGGTTATTGGTTGTATAGGCCTTTGTGATGTGTTTTAGGCAAAAGTGAAGGCCATGACAGTCCACATTGCAGGAACACACTGACAAGAATATACTACACAATATATTCTCTATTTTTGGCTGTCTGCTTCCTGGGTGGCCCAGGTTCTCTGGTTCCAGTGTTTGCACTACACTGCGCCTCATGCAAACAGTGACAGAAAAAAAAAAAATGAAAAAAACTAAAGAAAGGGAAAATAAAATACCATGCTCTCATACAATCCTAAGATCTAAATATCATGATGTGACCTGTGATGTGCACCATACAGTTGGAATGGAAAATCCTGTAAGAGACATGTTAGAAAGTAATTATACACATTGAAGTTTCTTACTTCACAACTCTCACAGGAGTGTTTAGTATAAAGTTGCAACATTTTGAAGCTACCAGCTGTTGAACTTTCCAAGACCAGTATAAGTTAAATGTACAATGACCAGTTAAACACCACAAATGCAGTTATACTAAGCAGTAAGTCAGGTATTCTCCCTGAGCATCAGACACAGATTTTGTATCCCTGAATTAAAGGAAGAACACAGGGACATGGCACAGTTATCACTTGCACAGCGGGTTATGTGTGTGAGTGTGTGTGTGTGTGTGTGGGGGGGGGCAGGAAGCCTAGGCTGACAAAAAAGGACAGTGAGTGTGTATGAGTAAAAAGGAGAAGGTGGCAGACATTTTGACAAAACAACAAATGGGCAATGAGATAAAATGAGTAACTATTTTGTGTGTATGTCTGTAGGGTTCCTGCAGGTGAAATTGATGTGTGAGTGTGTGCATGACCACAGTGAAGCTGAGTGCTAACTCTACATATTGGTGGGTTGGACAGATGTGGGCAGTACATGGTAGAGGTGGCAGTTCATTGTTGTTACCCCCAACCACAAGAATTGACTCTGCAGGGAGTTGCAATCGCACGTTGACTTCCCGGACCATGCTCAGCTTTGAAATGCTAAAAGTGCTGTCAAGGACCTGTCCCTGAGACATTTATACATATTTCTGACACACCATTCCATTCCATGTATTTTCATGTCTTGCCGTTCATGTCTGCCTCTGAAATGGCTTGACAAACACAGCCATGCCATCAGTATACTTCTACGTAATGCATGCAGGTAACAGTGTAAAAGCCTGTGCTTCACATTATTGTTATACATTCCAGCATATGCAGTATGTAGGTGAAAAAATTCAGTACTTCACTGTACAGATATCCTGGAGAAGATGCTTTCTTTCACTCTTCCAAACATCTAGAACTCTCCTCACCATCAGTTTTACTAGCTACAGGGTTGCCTTTTTATATGGTGCATATTATTAATGGATTGCAGTTGTGAATGATTACGGTTTGGGAGGAGGAATTCACAATAGCACAGCAGTGCTGCCGTACGTCCACTGGGTGTGACAACTTAGATCTAGAAAGTGCATCTGGAGATACCACAGGCCTTTCTCATCAACATAAGACAGAGGCTGCAAACCATGGCATGATGTATGTGGATAGATTAAAAGCCATGTCACTGTAATCTGTCTGGTATATTATGAGGTCATGTTTGCTTGGCCTTCAGCCCACTGTCTGACCATGTCCTGGTGGGAATACTGAATATCGAAAACTATCATATAGCTGATGACATCAGCAGAGTCTGTTGAGGTCAGAATAAGTGTCCCACATGCTGGTGTAAAATGCTGTCTGTAATGTCAATCAACAGCTCACAGACACACACACACACACACACACACACACACACACACACACACACACACACAAACATGACTGCAGTAAGAATAGAACCCCTACTTATCTAAGTACACGGACTACAGAACACAGTACTTTACACAAGCACCACAGTCTGATTTATACAGGAGTGCAGGAGAACGTATAGTAGATGACATTAGCAGGCCATATGTGAGACAACAGGTTGGGAGGGCTGCATGAAATGGATGTGTAGGCTTGTACAAGTATCAAAATACTGGCAATCCATGCCATTGGAGAAGTAACTGTAGGATACCATGTCTACTCAGCCGACTAGACATACGCAGTCAACTGTAGTGTGAACAGAACCCATACCTAAGTGCACAGAATACAAACACAGTACTTAATGCAAAAACCATGGCATGAGTCTGATTTATGCAAGAGTGCAGGTGTACTTAGAGTAGATGACATCAGCAGGCCATGTTGAGAACAATGGCCTAGGAGGCCTACATAGGCACATAGCTTCATAGCATCATATGAGGCTACTAGCCTAATAGCATTAGGATTTATAGAAGCCTGTGTAACAGCACAAGTACATTTACTGAGCATAGTTTGATGTTTGAGTTTAGCAGAGTGAGGTTGTGAGGACCAACTGGCCCTGTCCATAGGAGCGCACAACATGATATATTACACTTTGCAGTGTGGTTGATATATGTGTGGAAAAAGTAATGAGACCCGGGGGTTATAGTGCTTGTTGGGGGGGACAACACATGGATGTATTGTAAGTATATGACATATAGTTAGATTGGACCCTTAATTTGCATTGTTTTCATATGTAGTTTTATTTCATAAAAAGGAAATGGACAATGAACACCAATAATCAAACATCATATATACAGTTCCATCGCTCAGAGAGCAGCGGGTTTGTGCCATGGTTAATAAAGTGTACACATATGTGAGCTACACCTGTTTGCATGTAGGTAAGCAGTGAGCAAACATTATCTGCATTGCTAATATCTGACAGTATTGAGTATGTAACATATACCTGCTGGTTATCAGCACCATGTTTGTGTGATGGTAAGCAGAGTGCAACAGTGGCAGCTAATGCAATTTCAGGGTTATTGTATTTACAGGCAGTTGTGTATGTATTGTTGGCAAAAGTGAAAGCCAAGCCAGTCCAGATAGCAGGAATACATTTACAAGATTATAGTACACAGTATACCCACAGTCATGCATTTGATCATAAATGTGATAATACATAGATTACTAAATCAGTAAAAGTAATAGTGTATGGAATATGCTGCATTCGAACTCAGGACAATGTATATGGCAGTCCTATAATTACTCCTGTTGCTACAAGAAAGTTGAGGAAACAGTTGTCTTTGTTGCACTTTATTGTCACAGCAGTAAAACAAAGGTTGCACACTCTGTACTTAAACCCTTTAATTGAATGTATCCAGTTTCTATTTTTGCTGTCTGCTTCCTAGGTGGTCCATTTTTTCCCTTTTTCCACAGGACCATGCTTCACACAAACCAGATAAGTACAGCCAAACCTGAAATGTATTTGTTCTCCTGTTTCTCCATTTGTGCTACATGGCGCACCATGCAAAAGTGGAATTAAAAAAAAAAAATAAGAAAAGAAAAAAAAAGGAAACATACATGAAATGAGGAAACGTAATGTATGACATACACAGTAGAAAATGATAGTACACATGAGATATTTCTACATAGTTTGGGATTTGAGCTCTTACACCAATGCAGCTTCAGAGAACAGGATAGATTCCGTATTCCTTTTTTCCACATGAACAGCTTTGCAGCAAAGAGCTGAAGTCACTCTTCACACAACCAACTGTAACAGAATACACACTGCTATGAAACCATCAGCTGTTATTTGTATATTTAATTATCTTTGTTATATTTGGAAATAGTGCACCTAGTGATCACACAACCTGTTATGCTCGCAAATATACAGCTCTGTCTTAACATTTCTGTGTTTCTTGCTAATTCATCACATATCTGACCAGTAGTGTGAGACATGCAGTGTGTAAGCCATCCCATATCATTGGTCTTAAAGTGTGTGAGGGTATTGACTTGGAGTATTATGATATGCAGTTGCCAGCAACTGAGGGCCACGTTGGATGGCACAAACAAGCATATACTGTTCTTTTGAGAGAAGCATAGGTGAGTTACTGTTATGAAACATACTGTGCTGATCCATACAGTTTTAGTTCAGGGCTGACTCAGATACAAGCATTACACAGCCAATACATGGGGAGGTAAAGGTCGTGTGAGTTGCCTGGCATCAATTTTACTATATGTATGCAAGTAGGAGAAATGTATCCGGCACCTAGGTGTCAGTGAATGGGCTACGCATTGTCTCTTAGCCACAGCAAAGGCAAACTGAGCACACCTATGTCTACCTCCAGCCACAACAGCTGGCAGTTCCTCCCTCCAAATGCTGCTGTGACCTAGGCATTGGTGAGTTGTGACCCTTCTCCTTGCTGATCCTGCTGCAGCTATTTCCTCATGATCAGATTATGTAGCATAGTACATACTGTGAAAATGTGTGTACATGTGCATGGATTATAATGCAGGGCTCCACCAGATGTATCTAGGCATTGGAACCGTGACTTCAGCAGCCCAAACACATGCTCTATGATGTTTCTGGTTTGAGCATGTGCCTCATCATGGAGGTCTTCCATGGCTGCATGTGCACTACTGATGAGTGTCATCAGCAATGGTTCCAATGCATAGCCAGTATCCCCCACTAAATGGCCCTGTGGGATGTCCTCCAAGCAAACATCTGGTACAGCTGTGATATGTGCTGCACATGGGAGTTATAGTAACTGCCAGGGTTTCCAGCACATGCATTCAAGATAATTCCCTGAACATTGCAAACAACCTGGCAGTTAATGGAGTGGTATCCCTTGCAGTTAATGTAGAGTCTACTTTGCTCACCAGGTGGTGCCTTAATGTGTACATGAGTGCAATCTATGGCGCCCAGTATTTCAGGGTAGTGTGCTACATGGTAGAACTGCTGCATATTGCTGGCCCTCCCCTCAGAACTATGGGAAAAACGTGTGCTTACTGGCATATATGAGCATAGCATCCAGGAATTGGTGGAGGATTCTGGATGCTGATACATGTGACATACCCATCATGTACCCAGTTGGTCTTTTTAAGGTATTTGTAGCTAAGATTCTAAGGGCTACACATACCTTAGTTTCCAGTGGCATGGGTTCCCCTTGGTTGACTCTGGCTCTGATTTGAGGGCAGCAGAGGTCACAAAGCTCTCCCTGTCCACCTTGTAGCTCTCTAAAATATCCAGGTCATGTAACATCTAATAAGTTATCCAGGGATGACTGGCTTCAGCCTGTAGCAGATACAGATGGATCAAAGCAGCAGCAGCCACTAGCAATGTGTCTCTGTAGATTTTCCATGTCTCTATTCCAATAATATTAAAGTAGGCAGGAAAAACATGTATGGAGTCAACATGCATTCTTTATAGCTTGTTGAAGAGCTATACCATGCTGGATTGGTTCATTAGCATGCAATTCAGCTGCTTATGCTGTAATTAGCATCTGTTAAACACAGATGCTATTTGCATATTAGTGTACTTTGTGCACCTCTGCACACCTCCACATAAATAATGGAAGCACAGGCAAAGTTTGTATTACTTTCCTCTGTTTCCATGATAGTGTGCAAACATGGAGCACAAAAAGTGAAGGAAAGGCTGCACACCCTGTAGTAGAACCCAGGACTGACCAGCTATACTTCAGCCTTACACATACACATTCTGCCACAGGAATAGTTATATAACAAGCAAAGGGAAATTTGCCATTCATTTTTTTTTTTTGCATTGATTGCGCTAAGCACCATATTGTACAATTACCAAAATAATTTAAAAAGTACTTAAATGGACAGAGATGACATATTTTTGCCAACAAATGAGGAGATTGCATCTTAATGAAACAGAACTTGTGAATTGTGCACTTTTTATGTGCATTTTCACCCTTCATAGACCTACGTGTACACTTCTGTAAATTCAACCTGACACACCCCTGAAGTCATCATTCACTTTTGCCATCCATTGAAAACAAACACTGATGAAGTGCCTACATCATGTGAATATCCCTACACCGTTACAATTTATTGTGATTCAGCAATTATAATGAGTTCAGACCTCATTTGCATGTTAACCATGCTGACAGCCCTGAATCTACATGGTTGGCAACCATGCAGCCAGGGAAACTGAAGGGGAACTGAGTGTTGAACACGCAAAGGAAGGTATTACTTTGCTGCATATCTGCACAGAAGAGTGCTATTTTTGAGAAAATATACTTATAGGTCCATAGGTAGGTTCATGTCTAGGTACTAGGCTATTGGCCCTAGGGCCTATGTAAGCCCTAGCCAACAAGGTTCCCTGGCTTACGTCACCTGTGGATGCTATTTACCTGTGCACCTGTCAAGCAGGTTCACCGAAGTGATTCCTGGGGTGAATTTCCTATTACCCATCCACTCCTCAAGATTGTTCTTCAAGATTGCTAGTGATGAACTCTGCTTGACATAGATAGGCAGCTTGTTCCATAGTATGGGAAGTTTCTGGGACAGGAATCTATCCCTCCAGTATGTTCTGTTAATTATGGTGACAAGGTTTAGTTCTCGAGAGCATGTGGCTCTAAGGGATTGGGATTTCTTTAGGTGTAGCATGTTCAGCAGCTCAGGGTTTGACATAGCTTTGTATGTTAGGCAGATATCACCTCTGAGTAGGCAATATGCTATGGAGTAAAGCCGGAGTTTTTTGAGGCAATCAGCATAGGGTAACTGTTTGAGTCCCATAATCCTCTTTGTGAGGTATTTTTGTGGCCTTTCCAGCTGCTGTAGATGCCTTGTAAGGTACATTCTAAATGGGGCGTTGTACTCTATAATGGGTCTGATGAGAGCCAAGTAGAGGGGGACAATGATTTCTTTTCTCCTGGATGAGAACCCTTTCATAATGAGGTGTGCCACATAGAAGGATTTCCTGACTACTGTGGCGATGTGATTATCAAAGGAGAGGCTACTGTCCACTAGAGTCCTGAGGTCTCTTATCATGCCTTTGGCGTTAATTGGGCTGCCGCCTGTGTGGTAGTTCATGGGTACAGGGTTTTTACCAAAGGGGATGACAATGCATTTTTTGGTGTTGAGCATGAGGCCATGGCTCTGGCATCAGGCATCAGTCTCAGTGAGGCCTCTTTTGCATGATGCCCACGTCATTTGGGGACTCGACTATGGCACCCAATTTGCAGTCATCTGTGAACTTTGTCAACCAGAGGCCCTCTGTGTTGGCCTGTACTTCAGAGAAGTAGATTCCAAATAGTAGGGGACCCAAGACTGATCCCTGTTGTACTCCACTTGTCACAGGTTTGGAGTCCGCAGTTTTTACAGTGTGGGTTCTGCTTGTGAGCTAGTTGGTGACTCATCTTGTGATGTATGGATTTATACCCAACTTGGTGAGTTTTTCTATGATACCAGAATGGGAAATGGTGTTGAAAGACTTGGCAAGGTCTAGATAGGCTGCGTGGACTGCCTTACCCTCATCTACAGCTTTGGTGACTGTTTCAAAGAAGTCAATCAGTTTCAGGAGACATGATCTGCCCTTCACAAATCCGAACTGGGTGGGGTCCAGAGTTTGGAGGTTACCAATATCCCTGTTTATGAGTTCCATGATAATATGCTGCATGGTCTTGCAGACCAGGCTTCTCAGGCTAATAGGGCAATAGTTCCCAGGGTCCATGGTGGCTCTCCCTTTGTGGAGTGGTACAGCTGTTGCTGTGCGCCATTCAGTGAGTACATAGCTTGTCAAAAGGCTATGAGTGAACATGATGCTTAGGTGGGAGGTTAGTTCATTCTGAAGTTCGTGTAGAATGCAGCCAGGGATATTGTCCGGTCCTATGGATGCTGTGTTTTTGGCTTTTGATAGAGCAGTTTTCACCTGTTCAGTTGTGACTGCAAGGACACTGCATTCTTTCGGTATGGATATGGGCCCTTTAGGAGGTGAGGGGGGTAAAGTTGGCACTGAACCTATCAGCCAAGATGTTGGCGATATCAGTTGGTTCCTTGAATTTTGTGTCATTGTGCTGTAACTCAGAGCATATCTGGATGTTGCCATTGAGATTCTTGACATAGCTGTAGAATGCTTTGTGGTTGTCTTTAAAGTCAGTGGCAATCTTATTTTCATAGTTAGCTTTGGAGGATTTTATGAGCGATCTCAGCTTTTTGCTGAGGTTGATAAGGGAGCTCCTCTACTCGTGTGATTTTATTCTCTTTTGCAACAGTTTCTTCCTTCTGTTGTAGAG
Organism: Protopterus annectens; assembly: GCF_019279795.1. Lineage (NCBI taxonomy): Eukaryota > Metazoa > Chordata > Ceratodontiformes > Protopteridae > Protopterus > Protopterus annectens. Next base: position 725,810,655 of record NC_056750.1, read on the forward strand.
TTTGTTAATAGCAGGGAACCACCAGATTGGTTTCCACTTTTTATAAGACTGTCTTGGTTCTTTTAGGGATAGCATAATCCATGCACCCTTGTAGGTGCTTATAGAGTGCATTTTATAAGATTCAGCAGTGGTAACTGTATTGCCCATCTGCATGGGTGTTGTGAGTTTGGCCACATCTGTCTTAGCAAGTGCAAAGTTGACTTTGGAGAAGTTTTTTTACTATGGTTTTCTTAGTGGGAGGTGGGGGTGGTATGTGGATATCTAGGGTGATTAGTTTGTGGTCGGATCTGACCAACGAGGAGTTGACTTCAGGTGTGGACCACCTGTCACTCATGTTGATAATTACTAGGTCTAGGATATTATTGCCCCTGGTAGGGGTGCGGACAAGTTGATCCAGGGCATTGGAGTTTATGAATTCTTGGAAGCGTTGATGAAAAGAATTGGTACAAGAGTAGTTTTCCCAGTTAATGGTGGTGTAGTTGAAATCTCCCAATTATATCAAGAAAAGAGGAGTGGGAATCCTGGGGCATGGTGTGGATTGCAGTTTTGCCCAAAGTTAGTTGCACTTGGATAATTTAGGCAACGAGCCTGGAGGTGTGGTTGTCCTTAATGAATATGGACACACCTCCCTCCTTGGTGTTCCGGTCCTGGTTTGATGGCTGAAAGATATGGTATGAGTTATATCTGGTAATGCAGGGGTGCTCTCTGGAGCCTTGAACCAGGTTTCAGTCACTGCACAGATATTGATATTCTCCATTTTAAGGATTGCCTCCAGTGAGTCCATTTTGAGGTTTAGACTTCTAGCATTGAGTAGCATTACCCCCAATTATTGCTTGCCTGTATCAGTTACGGTGGTGGTTTTGTATTTTGAGCCTTGCCTAAAAAAGTCACTATAGGTGCAGCAAGAGCCTTAGCTGGTATATGGAATCCCAGGGGTGACAGGTGCAGGCCATCTCTGGCAAAGTATTGTGGCCTGTCAACCATGTCATCCCAGGCAGACAAATACTGGATCCCCTTTGAATGACACCAGAAGTTTAGCCGATTGTTGAAGTCAATCATTTTGTCCGTGTATTATGGTATCATTCTAGGTGAAGGTAGGATGCTACTCAGGGCTTGGGTCATACCTGCCTGGATTACAAAATCAGACAGCTCCTTCATCTCTCATTTCAGGTAATCCAGGAAGGTATGTCTCAGGTCATTCTCACCAACATGGACAATGACTTATTATATTTGTACTTGCTGTGGAGTGACCTGAGTGCATGGGTTACGTAGCGGATCCTGGCACCTGACAGGCAGCTAACAGTAACCTTCTCCTTGTCTATTCTGGTGAGTGGAACATCAGTGTGCCTAACTATAGAGTCATCTATGACCAATGTGTTAGGTACGTAGTTTTGCCTTATGGAAGTGGTTGATTGGCACACTGAGTCTGTGTGTTATGTGTCTTTTAGGTTTTGGTGATGGCTGGAGGTTTCTTGCATTTCTGCTTTGGAGGTCTCTGTTATTTGGGTAGATTCTTAATGAGAGCCTCCGAGAATGATTTTGTGTATCTATGTGTGGGTCTTGGTAGTGTAGATGTACTGGGACTATGTGGTGTGGAGTGGGTGTTTGCCTAATCCTCCTGACTGACATGTCCAGTCTTGGGTTGAGAGAGCTTTGCCTCCAGTTTGGCTAGATAGATGCATCTCTCACAGGTTGTAGTGTTGGGTGGTAGGAGGAGAGGGTTGTCAGTGTACATGAGGCAATTGCTACATTGCCCCAAGATGCCCAGATTCATCCGGTAGACAGGAGAGAACACTGGGAGCTATACCTTGGACATGCTTGGGAATCACGTTTTCCTCTAGAAATTGAGGTTAGTAAGTACTCGGGCTTGTTTCCTCGAGGTAACTTTGAGGAAGATAAGTAACGAAAGAACTGTTAGCCACTAGGTAATGAGAAAGGTCTAGTGCTTCAGAGATTTGGCTTATTTAGTGCTATCAGCTGTTCTGAACCAGTGCTGAGCACAAAAAGCTGATCCGAGTGCTACAAATAAGAAACTGGCTAGTTCTAAGGGAAAAACTGAAGAGCAGACTTTAAGGCGCTCTGTATTTCATCAACTACATATTACATATGGTTACATTCCACTATGAATAGTCTGTTTTGTGGGTTTTACACTTTTAGATATCTGCATTAGTTACAAGTGTGTTCTTCTGGTAGGGGTGGGGGAGTGAAGCTGTATTTATATCATGTCACTTAAAATGGATATGTGGCTATTGATGTCCTTTTGTTGCATTCACCCGGTATAGAACTGGAGTTATGTGTCAGCTCTGTACAAATCTAACAACTCTTACTTGCTCTTCTGTTCGTGTAGACTCCTTTCCGTGGCTGTATTTGAAAAGTTTTCGAATACAAGGGAAACACCAGCATGGAGTCTACATGTCTGCATTAGAGCTTGTTGAATCACTCCACCATTTTGGTTTGCTTGACTAGCATACAATTTAGCTACTTGTATTGTAGTTAGCATGGCATGGTATTTACGTAGTTTCCTGTTGAGTGCACTCCGCTACACAGAGTTTGCTAAATCTACAAATATTCACTGTGCAATGCGCATATGGTGAAAAATGACTCTGTAGGCTATATTGGACCCCCCCAAAAAAGAAGTTTAAAAAAATAACTTTGGTGCACACCCCTTGCTACTTAATGTTTCAACTTCAGGATCACACAATACTGAGAAAATGGCAAATTTCCCATTACTGGTATTATGGTGATCTCAGACCATGAAAATTAAACTGAACAGGAGTTTATCTTGCAAGTTTGACTAAATTACTGCAGCCCACACATATACAACATAGCTCTCAACTGTCCAGATTTTTGCATAATCTCCAGATTTTCTTTTCTTATTTATGGTCTGTTCCTCATAAAAGTTTTGATTTTCTGGCAAATCATTGAGGATTGAAGTCAGAAAATAATGACAGATATTTGAGTTTGACTTCAAAAATTCCATATTAATGCAAGCCCTGTTATTCTATCACCTTTCTAAGTTTATACAACTAATATTTACAAAGTGTGCCTTTTTTGGTTCTTTGTCCCCCCCTCCCATTATTTATAGCTTTGTCCAGATGTCTTACTGTGAGGTTGAGCGGTATTATTTATGCTACATATATATTTACATTTACTGTGGTCAGTGCAGCTGACCAGTATTACTGACTTACTGCGGGGGTAGAAGAAATGTGCTGCCCATCAGAATTCTGTTACTAGCTTAATATGAGTGGTAGAGTACAGGAAGGATTTATTCTGGATAGCTTTCATCCTGACAGTTGTATCAGTACCCCAAGTCCATCCTGGGTCTACTGGTCACTCCAATCTACCCCCTGATCATCTACTAAATTTGATGCCAAGTCCAGCATAGATCCAAAGGATATCCTGCAGGGCTGTTGCTGTCCTAACATGAGCTGCCTTTTTTTTCTACTTTATCTTATCCCATGAGCCATACCTCCAGGGTCATGCCGTGGTCTGACCAAGCTGCTGTACCTCACACTATCGCATGATGCTACATTGGCAAGTTGCACCACCCCTTTGGCCGAGCGCATCTTCATCCATCCATTCATTGGAGAGATTAATTGCCCTGTGTGCCTGCCCACACAGCTTCCTCCTCCTTCCATAGGATGGGCACGCCAGTCTTCACTGCTGTTCTTTCAGTCACCCCAGCTACTAATCAAACCATGGCTTTATCCATCTACACCACCAGAATGGCTAGAAATATTAAAACTCTTTAATTAATATGCTAAATACATGCAGAGTCTGAAGGAAATTCAGTGATGTTACTAAGTCAAATAATAATAATAATTGCTAATAATGAGAACAATATTGGTAAAGCACAGAAGTTACAAAGGTTCCAGCAGTACAGTCATTAATAAAAACAGAACCAAGCTGTGTTTTGACATTTCTAACCAGTCTGCACACTCAGAGCCACTGTGTATTAAGTATTAACATTGGATCACAGACACCGTCCATCTCTTCTATTTTAATAAGACAGCATGTTGCTATAAAGTTTTGGACAAGTCATATTACAAGTTCAAATTGTATTCTACTTTGCTGCTAGTATGTGAATACACACAGATGAGAACTCATATGATGAAAAATTAAAACCTACACCAGCACAATTGTTACCAAAGGACATCTAAAGGCACATTATGAAGCGTTAATGCAGTGAGTGTATTCTTCAGATCAGAGAAATGCATGTCTGTCATGCTGTTTCAGAGAAGATTTATGTCAATTCTCAGCAGCACTGCCTCCCTTTTTATACATAGTTCTACATATTTTATAGGAGTCCAGCATCAAAAGAGGATTATGAATTACATGCACTTTTTGTTTGATGAGAAATGAGTTTTAATATCCGGAGCCACATTAAATAGCACAGGGAATACCCCCCCCCCCGGTCTCATTTCTTGAAAGAAAGGTACAAATTGCATTCTGAGCTGATAAACTCACCTTCGGAAGTTCAGTGTGAATGATTGTCTCATTTGTAATCACTGTCCAGGCCTGTCTTGCAGCTTTCAGCATCCTCTCTCAGAGATCAAAAGTGACAGTTCAAATGATTATAGATTTACAAGGGTCAGTAAGGTCACCCAACTTGATACTCATTTCCTCACTCTTAACACGACTCCTGCTATGTTACTGTTGTGAAACTGATTCCTGTCAGTGTGCTTCTTGTAATGAAGCAGTTTTCTAACATGAATTGAACTCTGCCATGTACACTGTTCTTATCTGCTTTTATCTCTGCTCACTTGCATACATATCCCCCTATAATTATTAGCTGGCAGCATTTTGTACAATTCTTTGTCCTTAAGGGATATTTGATTTAATGAGACTTACATTCTTTTGAGGCTTCCAAGGTCCTGATTGGAACACCATACATGAATCACACTGATTTTGTTATATCAGTAAGTTTATATTGTATTATAGTTATGTAATTTTCATATTTACATTTAGTTTTTCTACTTTTTACTACATTTTTTTACATAGATGGCTACTAAGCTTGGTTATGTCTTTCCTTTTTGATCTTTTTATTTTTCTTGACTACATGCTCACTGCTGTTCTGTCGATTTAGGGTGCATAGGAATTCAAAGAACCTACTTATCTACATTCTGACTCCTGTGTATTTCCCAAAGAACTTCCTGAATTCCCTCGACTGCACATAAACTTCCAGGCAGTACTTCTCAATAACATCCCACCTAGACCATGAAAGTGCATTATATCAATTGGTTGGAAGTACAGCTAATCACATGTTTTTTTTTTGGACTGCCTGTAAAGCAGCTTGATTGGTGTATCTCCATGTTGATATGTGTTATATCCTATATAAGTATCAAGATTATGTTACATGGAATTTATTGACTGACATGTTCTAGCAGGAAGGAGAATGTCATTATTTCTTTCTTGTCATTTTGGAAATTGTTGCATAATGTACCTTAGAGAATGGGAAATTGTACATCAGCACCTTGATTAGAGAACAAACGTTCTCCAGCAGGGTATTAATGTACAAGTAATGCCTGCTGAAAAACTAGTCGGATGCTTTATGGCAGCTCAAGCTGCCGTGGAGCTTGGACTGAAGCAAAACAACAGCTGCCATTATTTTACCTTTGCTAAGCAGTGCTTCTGCTGTTTAGCGAGTGTAAAATATATTAAAAAAAAAGAAAACTGAAAAACAAAAATATGTGTGTGTGTGAGTATGTGTGCATGTGACTGAAAGCGAGAACTATCGAGCCATTATTTTACACTGGCTAAGCAGTGCTTTTGCTGTTTAGTGAATGTAAAATCTTAATATAACAGAAAAAAAAGTGTGTATGTGTGTGCACATGCATATGTGTGTATGTTTGTGTAGGTGTATGTTTCTGTGTATGCTTCTGTTTCTGTCTGTGTGTTTGTTTCTGTCTGTGTATGTCAATGCATACATGAAATCAAGGTGTGTGTGAGTGAGAGAGAGAGAGAGTGAAAAGTGAGAGAGATCCAACACTTGCAGCAGTAGCAGTCAATAGGTTTATGTACCTCCCACCTCTTAGATAACTTAACTGAATAAAACGTAAAATAAACTGGGAACAAAGGCTCAAAACAGGAACATATACTTGTTTAAAAAATCACAAAGTTGCTGCAATATTAGGACTTATGTTAGCATGCATTTTCTGAAGTACAGATGCGTGTGTGTGTGTGGGGGGGGGGGTGTTTATGTGACACAGGGAGAGACAGTAAGATGGATGTAACGCTGGCAGCTGCAGATAAGTGGTTTACGTATCTCTCAACCTTTTAGCTTAAAAATGTAGATAAAGCCTGAAATAAAGGGGGAACAAAAGCACAAAATAAGAACAGGTTTTAAATGTTATTCTTAAAAAAATAAAAAGTAAGTTAAATAACAGGATTTGTGCCAACACAAATTTTCTGAAGGAAATAGTCTGAAAGTCAAATGTATGTCATTATTTAATGACTACAATACCCAATGACTGGCAAGAAACCATTTTAGCAAAAAGACACCAAAAAATAAAGCAAATATCTACATATTTTGAATGTAAAGTGCTTTCTCTAACTCCATTTATATATACTATAGCAACTATGAATGCGGTAGCATTGTCGCCTCATAGCAAGATGTTGTCCCGTTCGATTCTCAGCTAGAGTGTCTTCTGTGTGGAGGCATACATAAATGGGGCATGCCTTCGTTGAAGGTTGTGCGTCAGGGCTGGTAACCCAGTACGTAAAAATCCACTACCAATCATTAGCGGACCGGAGTTCCGCTGTGGCGACCCCTAACCAGGAAAAGCCGAAAGACACAAACAAAATAGCAACTATGAAACATTAAATGGAGGAACTATTTTACATTTAAAATATATTTAAAAAATAGTATTAAAAATATATAAATAAGTAAGTAAAACAAAACAATTTTACAGAGAGCCCATTCTCTAAGAGCAATAATGCCCTCTAGGTGTGTGATAATGTTGGGCCTCACAACACCCCTTGGTGGGCATTAATTATATATTAACACACACCCTGTCAGGCATTATTGCTTGCCTATTAACCTATTGGCAACCACATAGCAATTTCTGTAGCCTGAGCATGATTCCATCCCCCATTAATGCAGAACCTCTTCAGCAAGAGCTATTCCTTATGAAAACAATGGTATAAAGAGAGAGGATCAGACCAAGTGTAAAACAGTACAATATTGTCACCTTTTGGAAACACGTCTCATTTACATAAACAGTACCCAACTCCACATGGACATGATCATCAGGGATCTCAGCACTTGGGTCAACAATTCTCCTACTTTTGACCACCCTGTTTCAACAGTGGTTAGGAAATAATTTATTTATTTCCAAGGGTATCTTATCTAAGTTAAAGGATGTTATTGCCCTTCTGTACTCTGCACCTAATTGCACCAGTTACTGAGCCCAGTGGATATATTTAGCTTGACATAAAATGGAGCTAGAAAAGTCCCAGAGTCTCCTAAACACACACACACACACACACACACACACACACACACACACACACACACACACACACACACACACACACACACACACACACACGTGTGTGTGTGTGTATAAAATGTATACACATATACATATATGACCCAAAATCTCTTAGCTTCCAAGACAAACCAGAAGATTTATCCCCATACACTGTCTCCTAGAGACTATATTGTGGAAATCACTGTATGCCATTTTTTGCCATCTCTGACCTCAGCCTAATGGAGCTGTTATGGCCATATGGGATGAAGCAAACACCTGAATCAAGGATATAAACCTCCACAAGCATATAAATGAAACACCTTGGAGAAAGAAGAAAGAAAACCATTGACCAACAGTTTTTGCATCTTTGAAACTAACTGCCCTTGCATGTTAATCAGAGTAACACCTTTCTCTCCTTTGTTATTATTCTTGATTACTGGAAGTGAATCAGCATGTTCATTCCTGTCCTTATATGTTTTTCCACTGGAAGTGAGGAGTACATTTTGAGGGTAGTATTTGCAAGGTGTACATTATTCTCATACTTGTCTTGTAGATGTGGCGTGGTGCTTGCATATTATGAGTCTGTGAACTCTACTTGATATGAGCTGTTTATTTCTTTTTGATTTTTGGAACCTACTTCTCCACTGGATCCTGCCTGTCAGAGTGAATACAGATGCCAGACATGTTGATGCCTTCATATCATAAATACCATCTTACAATTTGTTGTTTTTGTGTAGGTCCAAGAAATACCGTGTGCACCCAGAAATGACTGACAGTTGTGTGCACCCAGAAATGACTGACAGTTCTGTACAAGATGACACTTTTGTACTAGGCACTCCTTCTCAGTTCCTAAGAAAAAAAGAACTGGCCACCAAGTTGTCATTCCGACCCCAGTTGGACAACTTTACAGCAGGCTTCGACCACTACAGGAGCCTGGACAACTTCTTTCATAATCTTATTGCCAGTGAACACAAATGAAATATCAACACCATTGCTTAAGTTTCTACTACAATAAAAGGGCTCCCTGCAGAAGAGGTATTAGCAGTGCATATGCTATATGGCAATCTGATAGTATAATATGTTTCTTATAAATATCAAGGTCCTTAGGCAGTTGCCTTAAATCAGATTGGTGCCAAAGACAGTTCCTTCTTTTTGCAGAGAAAGGCCTGGATTATTCTTCATTCAGAAATAAGAGGTTGTATATGTCTTTGTCCAATAATTATTAAAGCAGTGGCTCTTTGACTAATCCGTAAGTATTTATATTGTTTTAGCCTGAATTTTTTGCAGATGATGGGTCATATCTTAAGAAAGTCACTACAATGTTGCAGTGTGATTGGCAGTAAATGTGTAGTCCTTTCTGCAGACTAGTCCTTTGTCAGGTTGCAGGTATTACAGGAAATGGGATAATGCCAGCAAGGGCATAACTATGTGTAACGTCTACTTATTTATAAAATCCTAAACATTAACAATCTTACTGACTGACTGATCAAATGTAACTTTGAGTTGCAGGGTCTGCAAATATAAACATGAAGGGTTCATCGTCTCTCAATAAAATTGAGACGCTAGTGATGGAAGTCATCTGATCAAAAATACAATCAGTTTAAAAAAAGCCCAAAGTATACTTCATCAACCAAACAAATGGCCAGCACAGAAGACAGTAATGCATTGGTAATACCCATTACCCAAACACATGTCTAGAACCAAAGACAGCAATGCTATGGTACTACCTATTACCCCAAACAAATGTCCAGCACAGCAGACAGCAGTGCTATTGTACCTCCCATCTAGATCTCGTAGGTCTAAGTCAGTTGTGATAGATAAAAAGTATTTCCTAATCTTCACTAGAGATACTTACATAAAACAGAAAAGAGTACATATATTCAAAAGATGACAGATATTTTTAAAACCAGACTAGACATTTCAAAATTTGGCATAACATTATAACTATTGAGGGTCAGGCTCCTGTTATAATGGTGTCAGGTATACCAATGTTTAAGTTCACATAAAAGATTTAACTATATAGTTTATATTACCATTCCATTTAGGAGTCCATCAGAAAGCATAGACCATTGGTTATTTAGTGGTCAGGTGATCAATAATAACATTCAAACTTTTGTTGATGAAAGACAGGCTCTTTCTACCACTTCAGATGCCATCTTTTTCTACTGTTAAAACAAAACAAATTAACTGGCAAGCTGACAGAAAGGTAGACAGAGGCTTGTCACATACTACAACCTCTTATCCGTGAAATACCATTACCACTGAAAGCAAAGTTTGGCTGTTGAGCCATTTTAATACATCAGACTAAAACTGAATAACTGTAGACAGGGGAAATCTTACTAATCCAATGACGTTCTTACAGCATCACAGACTGTGAAATACTTAATTAATCTGCTGTGCTTCCTATGTATTTTAAACCTGATATTTACACTATACTTCACTGAAAAGTGCTCCATGATTCAAATTATTAGTTATAGCGGTGGTGGTGCTGCGCTAGCATTGTCACCTCACAGTAAGACGTTGTCATGTTCGATTCTCAGCTAAAGCGTCTTCTGTGTGGAGACATGCCTGAATGGTCGTACCTTCACTGAAGGTTGTGCTTCAGAGCTGGCAACTCGGTACGTAAAAATCTACTGCCAATCATTAGTGGACCTGAGTTCTGCTGTGGCGACCCCTAACCGGGAAAAGCCAAAAGAAACAACAACAAGTTATAGCAAGCCGTTAAAACAAAACACATTGGTAAGGGCTGTCATCAATCATATTTTTCTTACTTCTGTGCAGAACTATTGGACCTTGTTGATTATAACATCTGTGCAGACCTCAGTCACCTATGAGCTATTAGCTACCTCCATGACTGGACTGTCAGGGATTTAGCTCTGTATGACATCATTCAGTAGTTGTGCTTACTGAAACTGGTCCTTACAAAGGTGAAAATCTAGCAGTCTAGGCAACATGATTGATTACTGGACTGCCTTACACATCATAAAAACATACTGCATTAATTTGACAGTATTATCAATGAAAGAGAGTCACGGCTTACTGAGGGAAAATGCCAACTTTTGGATCTTATGGTTGTTAATATTGCATAACTAGATATGGAAATTATTGAAGGAAAATCTAGTCCTTGACAGTGGTCATGAAGGAACGATTAACAGTCTCTTACACACACCTTTATTTCTGTAGTTTAAAGGTACCACATTCCTTGATGTGCCTACTGTGTATTGTCAAGGTCCATTAAGAACAGTTACTTGGAACTAAAGTTGGAAAGACAGATAAATGTTAAATACACTACAGCCCCTGACTGTGCTAGTGGTAGGAACTATACAATCAAGTTGCTTAAATAATTTGTAAAATGAAGCTGTGTTGAAGATAAAAAAAAAAACATACAGGAAAACTACAGTTGTAAAACTGACTTTCTGCTTTCAAGGAAAGTCTTCTTTCAGCTGCTCCCGTTAGGGGTCGCCACAGCGGATCATCTGTTTCCATTTCTTCCTGTCCCCTGCATCTTACTCTGTCACACCAACCACCTGCATGTCCTCTCTCACCACATCCATGAACCTTATCTTAGGCCTTCCTCTTTTCCTGTTACCTGGCAACTTCATCCTTAGCATCTTTTTCCCAATATACTCTGCATCCCTCTTCAGCACGTCCAAACCAATGCAATCTTGCCTCTCTGGCTTTGTCTCCAAACCTTCCAACCTGGGGTGACCCTCTAATATAATTATTCCTAATCCTGTCCACCCTCGTCACACCCAGTGCAAATCTTAACATCTTTAAATCTGCCACGTCCAGCTCTGACTCCTTCCTTTTTGTCAATGCCACTGTCTCCAACCCATATAACACAGCTGGTCTCACTACCCTCTTGTAGACCTTCCCTTTCACTCTTACTGGTACTCGTCTGTCACAAATCACTCCTGGCACTCTTCTCCACCCACTCCATCCTGCCTGCACTCTCTTCTTAACCTCTCTTCCACACTCACCATTACTCTAAACTGTTGATCCCAAGTATTTAAACTCATCCACATTTGCCACCTCTACTCCCTGCATCCTCACCATTCCTGTATCCTCCCTCTCATTCACACACATATATTCTGTCTTAGTCCAGCTGACCTTCATTCCTCTTCTCTCTAGAGCATATCTCCATCTCTTCAGGGTCTCCTCCACCTGTTCCCTACTCTCACTACAGATCATAATGTCATCTGCAAACATCATAGTCCACGGGCACTCCTGTCTAATCTCGTCTGTCAACCTGTCCATCACCATTGCAAATAAGAAAGGGCTCAAAGCTGATCCTTGATATAATCCCACCTCCACCTTAAACGCATTCATCACTCCCACCGCAGACCTCACTGCTGTCACACTACCCTCGTACATATCCTGTACCACTCTTACATACTTCTCTGACACTCCCGACTTTCTCATACAATACCACAACTCCTCTCTAGGCACCCTGTCATATGCTTTCTCTAAATCCACAAAGACACAATGCAACTCCTTCTGACCTTCTCTGTACTTCTCCATCAACACTTTGAGCAAATATTGCATCTGTAGTGCTCTTTCCTGGCATGAAACCATACTGCTGATCATTAATCACTGCTTTCAAGGAAAGTGCATACTCAAAATAAAAAAAAAAGTTAAGTGGCACTAAAATTGCAGAATTTAAAAAAACATGCTTAGTCACAAGAAGCATTTGTAAATAATTATAAATCATTAGAGTGGATATTATTTAAAAAATGGACTTGAATCCCCCTCAAAAAAAGCGAGTATAATAGAGATCTGTTGCATGCATCTTAAAATAGTATAGCATTTTATCTAATTGTGACAGTTTCACATAGAACTTTTAGCTATGTGCACACATTTCTAAGTTTACAGAACTTTGAACAGCATTTCTTTACTGCATCAAAAGTTATGCCATATCACAGAAAGGAATATATTTGTAGTCCTTAAAAGAAGACATTTGCAGGTTTAATCTATTAAAAAAATAGCAGTCATTCTTTTTTCCATGGTGTACGCTATTGCAGCTTTGAAACAAAACAATGCCTACAATCATTTTGCAAAGGTATATATTTTATGTTTTGGTATGTATTATATGTAGAACGTGCATGCATAATTTACTGACCTTTTCATATTTTTGTAAGATTTGCCTTTTGTTTAAATTTGAATGACATTATGGGAAGTCATATTTTAAATCCTTTAAGTATGCGATTCCATTTCTTGACTGGGTTATATTTCATTTGAAAGCAAGAAACCTTATCGCAGGTGTCTTGAACATTCCCATTTTAATGCCTCACATCAAACAACTTCTTTGACTTGTTGTAACTTGCAGGTTATATTGTTTTACATCTTTACTAATGAGTTTTCTAGAAGCTGCACACTGCAAACTATCCTCAAAACTGTTTGTTAATGTTATAATGTTAATGGCTATGTATTAGGGTGGGCTATGAGTTAACCTGTTGTGAGGTAATCACAAATCTTAGGTTCCTAGGAACTCACTAAAGCCAGATGTGCTATGCCCAAGGCAGGAGAATATCAGAAGTTACCAGATGATTAATTGCATGAAGGATTTTTGCCAAGTATCTTTATTCACATCACCTGCAAAGACTTCCTTAGGCTAAATGGAATAGAAGGTGATGACATGTTCCACATGCAAAATATATACCTGCTCTTTAGGGATATAAATAAAAAATATTACTTTGCTTAGAAAATTCTAAACATTATACACTGCTACTTTTTTGCCTCACAGCAAGAGGTTCTCCTGTTCGATTCTCGACTGGAGTGCTTCTGTGTGGAGTCTGCATGTCCTCCCCTTGGTAGACTGGCCTCCGAAAGACATGTGTGAATGGGCGTGCCTTCACTGAAGGTTGGGCGTCAGGCTGGCAACTTGGCACCATAAAAATCTACTGCCAATCATTAGCGGACTGGAGTTCCGCTGTGGCGACCCCCAACCGGGAAAAGCCGAAAAGACAAACATACACTGCTACTTTTGAGTTTGTTACACTAATGACTTGCTTACACTAGTTGCACAACTCATGGCTAAAACATTACTACCACAGCTAGATGAGAAGAAGGAAATATGACCTATCATGAGGGACAAACATAAAGTCACACATGTGACATATAGCAAGTGGGAACTGTATGATCACCAGTACACTTGTAGTATATCTTTGGGAAGAGGTATGTAAGCACATCTTCCAGCAGAAACACCCCAAGGACATACAAAAGCATGCAGAGTCTGCACAGACTGAATCAAACTGACAGTCAAAACAGAGATCCGACAATTTCATGAACACATGTGAACACACACACGTTTCTATCAGCCTATATAACAGGTAAACAAGTTTCTTTCCATACATATTACACACACACACACACACACACACACACACACACACACACACACACACACACACACACGCACACACACACCAGACAAAGTTATGGATGGATACATTTATTCATTTATTTATTTATTTATTTGTTTGTATTTCTTGACTAGGTAGGTGGTATGGTCAATGGAATCTTTTCAGCCATGACCCCGGCTTGATAGAACAAGCATGATGTCCTGTTTAGCAATAGTAGGCAATGAGAGGCAGCAAGTCATTCAGCGATTAAAACATAATTGAAAATATGGACATTGTCAATACAAAATAGGAGATCAATAGTTTAGTAATTCAAGTCTAATTCTGAATACAACCATGGTGCGAAATAGCCAATTATTTAACAATGTCAGTATAATGGCAGACATTCCTCAATTCAACACAGTGAAGGAAAGAGTAAGTAGATTAATACAATATAACATTAGAATGTGCTAGGTTATCCATCCTTCTAAAACTTGTGGATGGTTTTCCTTGACAACATAGTTGCTTATTGCCTTCTTAAAGTGCTTAGTAGTGTTAGTTACGTAATGGCAATGGGTAAGTGGTTACAAAAAGAAGTCAAGTAAAAGCACTTTTCCTATTTGTTTTTTTTAAATAGGCAGTCTTCTGAACAGTGTAATCTAAACATATTAGTTATTTCTTAAGGAACAGGTTTTTCCCATGAATGGAAGCTTAGATTTTCAAGGTGTGCAGTAAACTAATTAGTCAAAGAGGTGAGTTTGAGAATTTGCTAAAAGTGCAAATTGAAAACATTTGTTTGAAGACATTTCTTTCCTTTGAGTATTTCATTATGTTGGAGGGTTGTTACAAAGAATAAGGGGTTTAACTCACAGACATAAAGTACAGAGTTTGATTCTTACCTTTGAAAGGGAAATTGGCTAGGCCTAAGATGACCCACAAAACCAGCTAGCCTAGTACTTGCCTATGAATGTGAACACAGGAAATTGCAAACGCTTGACACAACAAATACTAACAGTACTGAATTTTAAATAAACTTCACATATTAACTTTTCGTATGAATAATTGCAAATCTCATTCTTATTTTTTTCATTGGTATACATTACCAGATCAGCCATAAATTATTTGTAAAGATAAATAACTATAAGATGAACCAGGAATCCAGGACACCAATTAATTCATGCAGGAACACACCGTCTTTATTTAAACAACCAGTTTTAGCGCTTTCATCTCTCTTACAGAGACTTCATCAGAAACAAAGTGCTATAATTAATTGAACATTTAAATACTGTCTTAATAAATGACATCACATACTCAATTCAAAATTTAAAACGGTAAATACTCATTTAAAAAGCCTAATGCTTAACTAAATAATTTATTGGCACAATGGGTCTCTATTCAAAACCAAGCTATAAAAAACTTGTTCAAAAATTCAATGCTTGTAATATAACCAAATTTAACTTAAAAAAATAATTTGTGTATATATATTATTTACATAATAACTTATAAACAATAAATTGATGAATTAATAACAATATGATTGTGTGCAATATAATTATGTGTAATAATTGCTTATTTAAAAATGCCATATATACATGCCCACAAAAATTGCAAACACATTAAAAGATTTTTTTATATATATGATAAATATAGTTGAAAAAATATGTAAATAAAAAATATCATATTCATAAATAGAGTTGTTTAACTAACTCATCCAATGACTTAAATGTTATTAGCCCTTTCAATAAGTAAGGGTACCAAGGATACAGATTCATTAAGACCTGGGGGAAACATGGAAGCCAGTCTGTACTGCCACTGGCTTTCTTTCTTTTTTAAAAGATTTTTCCAGTCACCACCCCTAGTGGCCATCTTTATTGTATCCAGGATACCAAACAAAAATTTTTTAAAACCAACACAAACTATACTATATTTATAAAGGGCATTCGTGCTTTTACAATTTTTTTGTCATTCAAATGTTCGTAAATTCTGTTTTTATGAAGACGTTCAGTCTTACCTACATAGAAATGTTTGCAGGTATAACATGAAGCCAGATACACTACCCCCCTAGAATTACAATTACCTTTTAATAAATGTACCCTACTGTTCATAATGTTGTTCAATACTAAAGTTGGTTCAATATTGATAAAAGAACAATAGTGGCACATACCACATCGTTTGGTGCCGTGTTTGTCGGGGAGAGTATTACCTGTTTTATATTCTAATATTTGTTTCATGTTTTGACCTACTCTGTTCACAAATCTAGGTTTGTTACCCAACTTTTTATGTATAACATCGTTTGATCTAAAAATGTTCCAATTTTTTTCAAAAATATTTTTAATGACAGGGGTTCTAATGTTGTATGTTAAAACACAAGCTGTATTGAAATTACAAATAGTAAATGAATCATTGTCACCTGTATTTTCACCCAAAATTCCAGTTAACTCGGAAGAACCAAGTAAAGGTAGGTATTTGTACCCCCATTGATGGTAAATATCTTGTAAAATAGAATTAATCAAAACCAAGGGGTATCCTCTTTCTGAAAACATTTCTCTTAACAAAGTGAATTTGTTATCTAGATCTTCTTTATTGGAAGTCATCCTGGCAATTCTTATGGCTTGCCCTTTAATAATACTGACCTTTTGTACTAATGGATGATTGCTTTCAAAATGTAAATAAGCATTACAAAATGTCTTTTTCCTAAATATTTTAGATTTAAACCGTTTATTTTTATTATCCTTAATTATAAAGTATCCAAATAACTAATACTCAATGTACTATACTGAAAAGTAAAAGACAGAAAGTCAGTACTAGAGTTAATATAGTCTATAAACTTGGAAATGTCTTCTTCCAAACCTCCCCAAAGGATAAAGATATCGTCCAGGTATCGGAGATAAAGTTTAATGTTAGACCAAAATGGGCCATCAAATACATATTGAGTCTCCCAACCCAGTAAAACCAAGTTAGAATAAACTGGTGAACAAGCTGAACAAGGGAAGTCTCTGCGAAGGGAATCTATCCCTCCAGCATGTTCGATTCATTGTTGTGTTGAGGTTTATATCCCTAGAGCGTGTAGCTCAAGTAGATTTGGTTTTACTAACATGGAGCATGTTCAACAATTCTGGGTTGGATATGGCTCTGTACGCTAGGCAGAGATCGCCTCTGAGAAAGCGGTATGCAACAGAGAACAGTCTTAGCTTTTTCAATCGTGCTGCATAGGGCAACTGTTTGAGGCCAGTAATCCTCTTGGTTAGGTACCTCTGTGGTCTCTCCAGCAGCTGGAGATGTCTAGCCAGGTACATTCCAATTGGTGCGTTGTACTCAATAATGGATCTGATGAGGGAAGAGTAGAGGGGCACCATTACATCCTTAGATCTTGATGTGAACCCTTTCGAGATCAGATGGGTCACATAGAAGGATTTTCTAACCCCTTTGGCAACATGGTTATCAAAGGAAAGCTGACTATCTACTTGGGTCCCTAGATCCCTTATTTCTTCTTCAGATTTCAGGGGATTACCTCCTATGTTGTAATTTGCGGGTACTCTGTTTTTTCCAAAGGGGATTACTACACCTTTTTTTTGCATTCAGCTTGAGACCATGGCTTTGACACCATACATCAGTCTCATTTAGGCCCTTCTGGAGGATCTCCCTGTCAGCTGGAGACTCTATTATAGTAGCCAGTTTGCAGTCGTCTGCAAACGTAGTCAGCCACAGCCCTTCCGTGCTTGCCTGTACTTCTGAGAAGTATATGCCAAACAGGAGGGGCCCCAGGACAGAGCCCTGAGGCACACCACTCATTACTGGTCTGGATTTAGACATAGATCCCACTACTCTTACTTTATGGGATCTGTCTGAGAGCCAGTGTGCGATCCATCTTGTGATGTAAGGGTTTATGCCCAGGCTGGTGAGCTTATCAATAATACCTGAATGGGGAATGATGTCAAATGCTTTAGCAAGGTCAAGGTAAGCCATGTGTACCTCCTTTCCCTTATCTATAGCCTGAGTAACTGTCTCAAAGAAATCCACCTGGTTCAGGAGGCATGATCTGCCCTTGACGAAGCCGAACTGTGTGGGGTCCAGCGACTGGAGGTTACCAATCTCTCCATTTATGAGTTCCATAATAATTCGCTCCATAGCCTTACAGATCAGACTGGTCAAGCTTATTGGTCAGTAGTTCCCAGGGTCAGTTGTGGCCCCACCCTTGTGTAGCGGGACCACCATTGTCGTGCGCCATTCTATGGGCACATATCCTGTGGAGAGGCTGCGAATGAACAGGGTATTAAGATGCGGGGTTAATTCCTTTCGGAGCTCGCGTATGACATAGCCTGGGACACCATCTGGTCCCATGGAGGCAGTGTTTTTAGCTTTAGATAGAGCCTTGTTAACCAATGTATCAGTAATAATTGGACTTGCACAATCCCCCAGAATGGTAATAGGCCCTGTAGGTGGTGAGGGGGGGGGGGGGATTTGCACTGAACCTGTCAGCCAAGATGTTGGCAATGTCAGAAGGGTCAGTGTATTTTGTTCCATTTTGTACTAGCTCAGAACAGACCTGAGCATTGCCATTTAGGTTTTTGATGTAGCCATAGAAGGCATTATGGTTATCCTTAATAATGGTTAATTTGGAATATACTGTATGTCCTTAAAAATGAATTTGTGGCTTATACTGTTACCACTTGTTACGATGCTTATTTATTCCTAGTTATTTCAAAATGTGTGTGTGTGTGTGTGTGTGTGTGTGTGTGTGTGTGTGTGTGTGTGTGTGTGTGTGTGTGTGTGTGTGTGCGCGTACATGTGAACATATGTGTGTGTCTGTGTGTGAGTGTGTTTAATCAATGAAGAAATGGTAGAACTGTGCATAAAGTACCCCAAAGGAATAAAAACACACAAGAGAAAAAAAATGGCAGTCTCAACTTCGACAAAGTTGAGCATTTTCTTTCTTTAAATCAGGACTGTACAATAATGAAAATGCTCCAAAAAATAACAAGTAACCAGACACATAACCAGTCATTAGCTAAAAAAACCTTAGTACACATAAAACAGTAATCAAAAATAACCAATAATAAACAATAAAAACAGATGAAACACAAAGACCGATTAACATCTTCTAACGTCTAAGACATTTTATGTTACTATATTTATTTAAGCCAGGTGTTTTGTTAACTAAATCCAATTCCCATTTCACTTTCTTTATTTCCAGTGCATTATTAAAGTCACATAGCCTTGAAGTAATATGGAAATTATCTGACACAAAAAAATGAAATTTCTTAAAATCATTACAATTTAATGAATGTTTTGTCAGCATATTACTATTGTCTTTGTTCTTTTTTATTTTATTTTGCTTCTAAATTCAAACTCATATACAGAGGAAAAAATTAATTATATTGTCCAATACATTTCCAAAATTCTTAACTGATTATTCAATGACAAATTATATATGGATGAACAAGTTCATCTGTGCATTAGTATAATGTTTATTTATATAAAACGTAATTAATAGTTATGTTAGAGGAAACAACATGAAAATAGGATCTGAAATATAAAGTATGAAACTTATGTCTTTGTTCTTGATGTGTAATATATATCCTTTGATTCTCAGTGAGCATCTTCTAGTCATCTTACCCACACAGAAGCTCTCATAGGAACCACAAGAGACTATATAGACTACAACTTTTGAACTACAAGTGTAACAAGTTTCATTTCATATACACGAATTGCTGAAATATCAAATTGCAGCAATTTGTGTCCATGAAGACGAAACCTCAAAATAATGAAAGTGCATAATCGTGAATAGGACTATGTGAAATTCGCGGTTATGCATTTACGTTATCCTATGGAAGTATGTCTGCAGTGTAAGGTGAGTGAGTGTGCATGAGTGTTTTTGTAACGTGTACGAGTGGGTTAGGGTGGGGAGGTGGAAGTATGGGTGTGTGTGTTGGCTGTATGGGATTTTATTGTATTTTTTACTGTTTGTGCGATCTCGGAGTTACTATATATAAGTAGAGGGGGTGTGGGAGGTGCAGGTGGGGTTTGCCCCCCTGCATTTGTGTAGTGTAGGTGTTTTGTGTGTTGTTGTTTTGTATGTCATTGTTTTGTGGTGTGGGTGTTGTGGTTTGTGTGCTGTATGCTGTGTGTGCAATGTTCTGGTTTTGTGATTGTGAGTTGTCAGTGTTTTAATGGTTTTGGCTTTATACTGTCGAAATGCTGAAATTCAATATTTCAGCATTTCGGCAATATGAAGCGAAACCGTGTAGCAATATTTCTTGTTACTCATCCCCAGCTATATACAGTCCCATACAACCTGTCTATAGTGGTAAGACTGTTACCAAAAAAAAAAAAAAATCCAGGCTGTAGGGCTCAATCAAAACCAGATTCCAGTTCTGAACTGTGTAGGTCTTTATCCATGTAGACTTAACAGATAGTCCCTGTAACTGTGTAACTGTTACAGCATACTGCAGGCTTCCAGAGTCGTAAGGTAAGTTCATATTTACTCATTCAGGGCCTCCAATGGAGTATCTTCCTGAATTCCTCTGATAAGGCATCTTTCTTTTATGCAGCAGTAACGGGAAATTAGTATTTTTGATTTTAACCATGTAAAATGTTTCTACCTAACCTTGAATTTAACTACCACACTTGTTAAGTTTGCATGTTCTGAATTTTATTTCATAGTTAAGTAATATGCCTGTGAAGTTTATCTTCTACACTTGTTAAGTCTGCATGTTCTATATTTTATTTCATAGTTAAGTAATATGCCTGTAAAGTTTATCTTCTACACTTGCTAAGTTTGCGTGTTCTGAATTTTATTTCATAGTTAAGTAATATGCCTGTAAAGTTTATCTTCTACACTTGCTAAGTTTGCGTGTTCTGAATTTTATTTCATAGTTAAGTAATATGCCTGTAAAGTTTATCTTCTACACTTGCTAAGTTTGCGTGTTCTGAATTTTATTTCATAGTTAAGTAATATGCCTGTGAAGTGTACCTTCTACTTTTTGATGCACGCATTGATTGCCTTCTGTATTGACGATTTGCTAGCGGCATGGGTCATAGCAGGAAAAGGTCCTTAAACCAGTCCGCACCATACCTCTCAGCTGTACAGATTTTCATACAATGTCCAGATTTCTGCCTCATATTTTTGGTCTGTTTCTTATAAAATTTTGTTTTCATGGCAAATCATTGAGGGCTGAAAATAATGATAGTCATTTGAGTTTTAGACTTTATACCCTTCAGGAAATTAATCCTAATGCAAAACTTGTTTTTGCTATCTACTTTCTAAGTTTGTAAGAGTAATATTTAAAAAGTGTTCCTATTTTTAAGGTTTTTGCCCCACTTCCATTATTTATGGTTTTGTCCAGATTTCCTGCTGTAAGAGGTATAGTCCCCCTACTGGATTAACAAATTCAGAAATAAACAAATAAAATAAGTTTTCGAGTACAACTCTGTTTCCTGACTTTATTTATTTGTTTTTAGTTTGATAAATAGGAAGGTAGACTGATCTGACCCTTTTCAAATACAACCTGGGTCTTCAGCAATTACAAGCAATATCACAACAAAGAACAATGAGAGAATAACACATGATGCACAGTTAACAAAGTGGTAGATATCATAGTACATACATTCAGCAATTAAGACAGCCTGTGTTTTAAATAGCCAGATTTTGCACGCATGATACTTCACACTGTACAGTGCAAGCGAGTATGAAGTCAATGGCAATAGGAAGGTAATTGTAGCAAGTAGTTAATTAAGCAGAAGAATCATAAAGGTTTTGCATCGAATATGATTAGTTGTAAGACCTGAGAGACATATCGGCATTTTAATTTGCTGGGCCATATGTGTGTTACCATAAATTAGAAGAGTTGCAAGGATTATGTCCACAGGCACAGCTTGGCATTACTTATTAGTAATGCATTTTATATTGGCATAGGCAGTTACTATGTTGAAATAACTACTAAACAAATTGTACTTCAGAGAATAGGATGCCACCTTTATTGCTAAATATTCTGACAGTGGCTGGATTTCTGTTTTTGGCGTTAATTTTCTGCTGATAACATGCACAGCCTGTTCTACACCTTGAATGTCAAAAGACATCTCTGCCCTGACAACCACATCTAAGGGATCTGAGTACAGAGTCAATTCCTTATTAAATCTGTTGTCACTGATAATGGCACGAAACTTGGGATTAATTTTAATTTATTAAACAATCTGTCTATCTAAAGATAGCATTGCACATTAATAGGAGCCTTCCTTTTTGCAAGATGTGTTAAAAGGGGTCTACTTCTGTAGACCAAATTTACACTTTGCCGAAACTGAAATCAACAACTCCACTCTGCCAAAACTACACTTACATGAAACTTCACAGTGCTGACCCACGGAAAACCAAATGGCAAATATTACACATCCTACGAAAACTCAACAGATTTTAACAATTAAACTAAAACTTACTTTTATTGACATTTTTTTGCCGGCGGGCAAGCTCTCCTGCACTCCTGCAGGTTTTATATACCAACACCAAGATTGGACTATAGTGTGGAAAAGGTAAGATCCAGAAACATTAGCATACTTCATTGTTCAGTTTTCCATGGCTTGGCAGTGTGAAGTTTTGTGTAAGTGTAGTTTCAGCAGAGTAGAGTCATTGATTTCAGTTTCGGCAAAGTGTAAATTCAGTCTACAAAAGTAGACCCATTAAAACACCAGTAATAGTTAATAAATAATTTTGATAATTTCTGTAATTAGCTACTTCAAGAAAAACCTTCACCTGTTTTTCTGTGGAGGTTAAAGGCCAGCTTTTATAGGCCCTGTTTCTTTCTACTTGTCGTCTTGTTACCATTCCTGTAAGGTCTCCTACATAGTTGGCTTCCACCATATACAGTTTACTTTTGTAGCATTTACAGTCAAGCATGACTATCTTATAGTTTCTGTCAGCCTATCACAGCCTTCACTTCTGGAAGCCCTCTGAATTAATGAGCACATCATTCAGGAAGGCATATGATGAGTGAGGCTTCAGTATTTTTGTTATAAGACCCTGAATGGTAGCTGGAGCCTCATATAGTCCAAATGGTAACACTGTGTAGTGAGATATATTATCGGTCTAACAAAGGCTGTCTTTTGCTTTACAGAGGAGATAAATGCTATGTGCCAGTATCCCCTTGTCAGGCCGAGTGTTGTCAAGTATCTGGCCATTTCTTGATGCTCTGTCAAGTTATCAGTTCTGAGTATGGGAAAGCTATGTTTTTAATATTCATTTTCCTAAAATCATTACAGAATCCATTGCAAACTAAGACTTTTCATTTACTCTGTTCACTTTGTGGTTCTTCTATCACTCCTAGTTTGAGCATCTTATGAACTTCTTATCTTACTGTTTTCCGACTGTGGAACTCTAAGTGTAAGTAGGGTCCAGGTCTAACCTTCATTTCATTTGCTGTCTCCTTCTTATGTCCTGTCACTTGCTCACAGAGATTTCTAAAAACACTTCCTTTCTTAACAGAAATTCTTTTACCTGATGATTTTGTAGTAATGCAAGGATTCCTCTCACTACATTTTAGGCAGATACTCTCTCGTCTCACGTGTAGGAATTTCACCTTGAAAGCGCATTACAGAAAATTCTACTTTTTTAGATGGCTGCAACACACTAATGAAATAGAATTGCTCTAGCTTTCTTATTCATGGCTGTCTAACCCACCTTGTAGTTGACTACATTTATTCTTCCTCTTGACTCAAATAGCCTCTATCACTTAGCTGGAAATTGGTTCTCTGTGAAAGTCAGTAATGTCTGATCTCCTGGGTTAAATTCTCAAAGTCTGGCATTCATTGTTACAACTCCTCAGCTTTCTGCTCTTTTATTATGGGCATACCCAGCTTTGTTTTATCCTGCAAACTATTGTATTGTTTTATTCCACTTTTAACTGGTCACTCTGGCTCACTTTCTTCATTGGGTTGTCTTAAGGAGGAAGGTAAAGCTCCCACCCTATAAAAAGCAGTACTGCAACGTCTTTTGTGTTTCTTCCACAAAGGGTCATTCTTTATGAAAATCATCATCTGATTTAATGTCTCTGCTATCACTATAAGCCTTTAGAGCAATCTCATTTTTTTTTAAGTTTCTGTCCTGCTATCTTAGTGCAAGTGGACACCATCCTCTGATTTTTTTTTTTCCTTTTCTGTGTCTCCCTCCCTCTGTAAAAGGAGTCCAAGAAAATAAATTACATTCATGGAATTAGAGGAAAGTTCTAGGCATTGTACCAGGAGACCATGGAGAAGTCAGGCTCAGTTTTTTTCTTTACCTCAGAGCAGTGTCCTGGTAACTGACCTGCTCAGTCAGACAGTAGGCAAACAGAGGATGTGAGAATCATAACCAGGTCTACATGAATAAGCTTGCTAATAATTCATAGCCTTAATCTTGTCCCGTGACTGCTAGCTATTTTTATTTATTTACAGATACGTGATAATTCAGTCTGTCTGTACTTATTTTTGCCACTAATAGAAATGGATTAAACATGCATTTTCTTAGCGATGCCATTTCTACTATTCACTTTGTCCTGCCTGTCCTCACGTCAGTATCTTGCCTCTTCTGTTTTGTCCTCCCTGCAATGTGCATTGTAAATTTCTGTGAAGATGTCCCCGTCGTACTGATTCATATTTCAGGATTTTTTTTTACCAGTTTACCTTCAGTTCCCATACTGACAACCACTTGCAAATTTTGGGTTTCTGTTGCTCTGTCATTGGGGCAGTTTTCTAATAACTCTCTGGAACCTTAATACTGGCAAACCACAAACAAATTATACCCCCTCTTTTTTAGTTTCTGTGTTAAGTCCTTTTTTCCTAGTTTAGATTCTTAACTGCTGTATGAGTATCTGTGTCTTTCTCTCTTCCATCCTTTCTCACTAGGTGTATCAATCTGTTGCTTTACTTCTTTCATATTAAGCATATTAATTAAATGTATTACCTTTCCTTACTGTGTCCATGCCTTCTCCGTCCTCCCACCTTTCCATTGTGGGAAACACCCTTCAATAATGCTACATTATGAGTAAAGACAGGATCTGCAGCTACAGAATGTAATAGGTTTCATAGAACTATTTGAATTTGTAGGTGTGATGGTCAGAAATGTTGGCTAAAAAGCCCATATAGGGTAAGAAACAGTTATCTATTCCATTTACTGGATTAGCACTAATCTGTCACTTGCCATATTCATCTAAATGCTTGTTTAGAATTGAGTTTTGAGTAAATTTGCTCTGTCGATAATGAACTGTACTTACCAGAAAAATGAAAATTATCTGTTTTAAAATGAAAATTCAATACTGTTCTGTATCTTCAACTACAGTATTGCCAAAGCCATTGTACATTTTTGTGAAAATAGTTCTAAATTCTGATGCATATTTAGTTGAACTGTCTCTCCTCTCAGGACATGGAAGTGGGTGAAAAGCATCCTTAAACCAATTCACGTAACTGGTTAACAAGTGTTAAATAAATACAAGCATAGGTTTAAATCACAGTGGATAAATATTACCTTTACTTTTTGGATGTTGCAAATCTTATGCTTAAATTCCAAGGGCCCCATGAGAAGGCAATTGCTCTTGCAGAGTATAGCAACGCTTGAAGTTCTCTTTTCTCATGAAATAGTGTTCACTTCACCAATGGCGTAATGCTGACTGAATTATGGAACAGCATTTCTGTCAAACTCCAGGGAATGGCAATGTTTGTAGCATATACTTCATTTATCACAGCCCTCCTACTAGTACTATTTTCAGTATTACTAATATAGAAATTATCCCCCACATTTGAAACAGGTTAACAAATTACTTGCTGCTTTTTGTTTTACGGATGATTAAAGATGATTGCACATTTCTTATTGCAACTTTGGTAATAGAAAAAAGGCAATTCATGTTTAAACAAGCTATCATTGATTCATAATAAACATTCTGATATTCTCACTAGCTTATCAGAGTTCTAAGGATCATTTTGTAATGCTCATTTTCTTGTATTAATAGCCAAAGCTCTTTTAAATCTGCCTACTACCACTGATGTTAGGTTCAGTAAATGCCTTTAATATTTTTTGTCATGTAGTTACAGTCTTATCAGTTTGTCAGCATTTAAATGCTGTACATTCAAATGTTGTATCAGCCCTAGCCAAAAATCAGTTTTTTACATTACCTCTTTCTGCGTAAGCCATTCTTTCCCTTATAGCTGCAGTGGCAAGCTTTTTTTTTTTGTCTAGTTTACAGTGATATTTCCCTGTAGAAGCTTAATGCTCAAAATCCACAAGGAACAATCCCAGGACATCATCCTTTCTTAGTTATTTTCAAGGCAGGCACACTTCTGGAGTAAGCAGCCACATTTTCTCGTAAAGTAAGTTTGGAATCGAGCATTTTCTGTAAGTTCTCCTTGGCTAAGATTGCCTGGACATATGCAAAAGTCTTGTTCATATGCACACAAAAGCAGCAGCAGAAACATCTCAGGAAAGCAATGACAGTAGTATCATATGGAATTAATATCTCATGGCAGCACATATATTATAGGGAACCATATAATACAAGTCCTTAGCTGACTGGAGACCTTAGATGTATAAAATAACATGGATTCATTCTATATTTCCTCTGTTTTTCATTGAGAATGCTCTCATACAGTAGTTACTTTGCTTTGCATTATCATTTATTTTAATAAACACAAGACTGCATGTGACCCTAGACAAGTAAACCATAATATTGTATCTTTAAAGATGGCAGGGAATGTGAAAGCTGTTATATATGGCAATACATTCTCACAACAGACTTTTCTATTACCAGAAATTCTAAAATGCCCTTCCATATTAGGCTTCTGATCGCCTGTAATGCCAGCATTGTTTATTTGAGTGAGTGCTGGTATTGTGAATTTTATGTTGGATAGACCACTCGATCCTTTAAGGAACATATTTTTGCCCACATGAGTACTGTGAAAAAAAAGAGAGACAGTCAATCTATACCATAAAGTAATATGCAGGGGCACCATTTACTTCTGTGTGCATTGATGCTGTGTTATATAATTTTAGTATAAGTAAAACATATACTGAATCCATTATTAGCCATAATGAAAATAGAGCATTATTCAGGTCTATATGACTTTGTTGAATGCTTAATTGAGTGAATCGCTAATCATTGAACTCAAATCAGCAAAAGCTCAATGAAGCAAACAACCGTTTTAGCAAAATGGTTCCTAGTGAACAAAAGTACTAGGTCAGCAACCGTCTGTAACAAATGCAACAAAATTTTAAACCCTGCAAAATGGGGAAGCTTCCCCCCACACACCCCCTCAACTAAATATACTAACTCAGAGGTCACACTGTAGTGGGGAAAAGGGGAAATGCTTGATGATGGCCAACCATGTCCTTTCCATAGGAAATTTTTCACTGAAACAATCATTCGCTTAATTGAGCTTCCGCTGAATAGAGTTCGACGATTAGCGATTTACTCAATTAAGCCTTCAACAAAGTGATATAAACCCCATTATTCAACCTTGGTTTGAATGAGCAATTATAACTTATTTGCATGGTATATTTAATATTTGATTTAGTTATATTTTGTGATTTGGGCTTTTTGCGTTTGTCCAATAATTCTTTCATTTTTTTTAATTTTATGCATGCATGAACTGAATCTAAAGCATTCTGCTTATGCAACTACTTTAATGTGATGCTTTTGGTATGCATGCTTAATCAAACAAAAAAATGTGTAGGCTTTTTGCTTATCAGATGATATTTTTCCCTAAGAAATTTTTTTTTTGCTGAATAAGCATTCTTCTTTTGCATTCTTCAGTTTGATGCCTTTTAAGTGCATACATAAACTAAAAGAAAAAAAAGAAAAAACTGTATACAGGTATTTTGCTTATGAGATGTGTCTTTGCTTACTAACTAAAGAGGTGTATCTGCTTACTTACCTTTTGCCCGCGAGTGATATTTGATGCATTGAGATGTGTATGTGGAAGTCTGGATTAGTAATCATTTCAATTTTGCAAATGGTTTAATGTGGCACCTTTTGTGAGCATGCATAATTATGTCAAAAACAGTTTGAAGGCTGTTTGCTTATGAGATCTTTTTATTCAGTGTGAAAGATGTGTGTTTGTTTAATAAACATTCTGCTTTTGACCTGCTTCAGTATTCTGACTTCATTGTATATGCATAATCAAACTAAAAAACACTACAGAGGTTTTTTACTCATCACGTTATTTTTCACTGAGAAGGCTGTGTGCTAGTTTGCTGAAATTCTACATGAAATTTGATGCATTATGATAATAACTGCACTTTATAAATTCATAGTATGTATTCAGTCATAAAATTCATGTTTATGGGCATGTTTGGATGTATTTATTTATATTATTCATACACTATTGGATCTGGTCATATTGTGTCTGTACAACATACTTTTTATATTTTGTTTGCTTGTAATTATGAAATGTATTTATACGCATTCTATTCTTGATGCTGATGTATATATACAATCAAAGTAAAAACATCATGTGGGTTTTTTGGTTATTAAATGTGGACAGGTGTTTTGCCTTTACTGCAGCTTTAATGTGGTCACTCATTTGCATGAACAATTATCCAGTATAATAGTTTACTGGCTGTTTGCTGATTAGATATTAAAACCATGGAGAAAGCTTCATGTTTTGCAGTGAAACAAGCTTGGTTGTAATTTAATAAATGCGTATGGTTCTTTTACACAGTTAATGCGTTTATTGCTGTCTTCAGGGCTGGATAGATACATATGTGTATGTATATAGGTTCATAGGTCCATAGGTAGGTACTAGGCTATCAGCCCTAGGGCCTATACAAGCCCAGCCAAAAAGGTACCCTGGTTTGCCAGCCAAGAAAATTATTTTCCTGTGCCACTGTCGAGCAGAGCCACAGAGGTGATCCCTGGGGTGAATTTCCTATTTCCCATCCAATCATGTATATAGGTTCATAGGTTCATAGGTAGGTACTAGGCTATCGGCCCTGGGGCCTGTACAAGCCCAGCCAAAAAGGTACGGTTTTAATATCTAATCAACAAACAGCCAGTAAACTATTATACTGGATAATTGTTCATGCAAGTGAGTGACCACATTAAAGCTGCAGTTAAGGCAAAACACCTGTCCACATTTAATAACCAAAAAACGTCAGCATTACGAGACCATAAAGCCAAAACCGTACAAAAATGAAACTTCACAAACCCGAAACCATAAACCCGAACACACAGCATACACCACATTACACAGACACCAAAAAACAAATAAACACAAAAAAAACCCCACCAAACACGTAAATACCTACACTACACAAAAGTCCTCCCCACATCCCCCCTACTTATATATACTAACTCCGAGATCGCACAAACAATAACAAACAGAACACTCACACCCAGACATTCCACAGTCCCTCGCGTGCGCGCACACACACACACCACCAATTACACACTAATACGTTAACATACCTACCCTAACCCACACATAAAACTTAAAAACAGTCTAACACACACTCAAAGTCCCACTCAAAACCCTTAAAAAACAGTCATTTAACTTACACTCCATGCAAATCCATACACCACAGCAAACTACATCCAACATAAACACCACACGTCACATAATGTAAAGCCATAACCGCGAATTTGAGATATTCGAATTCGCGATTATGCACTTTCCACATTTTAAAATTCGGCTTTATAGTCTCGAAATGCTGAAATTCTCGAAATGCTGAAATTCAAGATTTCAGCATTTCGAGATTATAAAGTGAAACTATATATATATATATATATATATATATATATATATATATATATATATATGGGATCCATACAGATGCTCGACTGCATCTTTCACTGAATCCCAATTTGGTGAGCATACTTACGCGAAAGTGCTGTTCAACGAAGCAGCACTTTCGTGTAAGTATGCTTGTTGTTCCGGTCATACTACGGTGCGGTAAGGTTTGTGTGATCTTGAAGTTGGTATATATAAGTAGTGGTGGTGTGGGGGGTGCAGGGGGCTTGCCCCCTGCATATGTGTAGTGTAGGTGTGTGTCTGTGTGGTGTTGTGTTGTATTTCAGTGTTTTGTGGTGTGGGAGTTATGGTTTGTGTGTTGTGTTATCTATGCTGTATGTTCGATGTTGCTATTTCTTGGTTGTGAGGTGTCGGTGTTTTAATGGTTTCAGCTTTATACCGTCGAAATGCTGAAATTCGATATTTCAGCATTAGGGCAATATGAAGTGAAACTATATATATATATATATATATATTATATCATCATCATCTTCTATTGGCTGTTCCCATTAGGGGTCGCCACAGCAGATCACCTGTTTCCATTTCTTCCTGTCCTCTGCATCTTACTCTGTCACACGAGCCACCTGCATGTCCTCTCTCACCACATCCATAAACCTTATCTTAGGCCTTCCTCTTTTCCTGTTACCTGGTAGCTTCATCCTTAGCATCTTTTTCCCAATATACTCAGCATCCCTCCTCAGCACATGTCCAAACCAACTTAATCGTGCCTCTCTGGCTTTGTCTCCAAACCTTCCAACCTGGGCTGACCCTCTAATATACTTATTCCTAATCCTGTCCACCCTCGTCACACCCAGTGCAAATCTTAACATCTTTAACTCTTCCAGATCCAGCTCAAACTCTTGCCTTTTGTCAATGCCACTGTCTCCAACCCATATAACATAGCTGGTCTCATTACCCTCTTGTAGACCTTCCCTTTCACTCTTACAGGTACTCGTCTGTCACAAATCACTCCTGACACTCTTCTCCACCCACTCCATCCTGCCTATATAAATATATATAAATAAATATATATATATATATATATATATATATATATATATATATATATATATATATATAATATATAATATATATATATATATATATACACACACAAATAATAAATATAATATATTATAAAATATAATATATATATATAAAATATAAGATACATATAAAATATCATTAGCAGTGGCTGTATGAGTGATAGCATATTGACATATCGACTTCTGTGTTTTCAGCCATATGTGGTCGATTTTCTTGTAATTGATTTTAGGTGTATTTAATTGTTAGTGGTACAACTAAATAGATAGATGGATAGATAGATATAGATCTATGTCAGAATGTTGTCTAGCCAAAATATCAATATTCGTTAATTACATTGATCCCACATTATTGACATAACATCAAAGTGCCAGAAACAGGAGTATCGGAACATCACTCAGTGCAAGCTGGTCATTTTGCTTGATTGCACAACTAGGATTGTGGCTTTACCCATTCTTAAGTGTGATCTTGGATTTAACATATATAAGCAGCAGGGGGTTCTGGTGTGAGCCATTTCTTTGTGATGTTTCAATATTTGTCTTTCTGGCACTTCAATGTTATGCTGTTTTGGTAATGTAGGATCTAATTTTCTGTTTCCTACAGACTTTTGAGAGGGGACCTCTGTCTGCCATACATAACCTCAAAGGAGTCCTATGTCACATTCTGCACAACTGTAAAATGGACAACAGCCTAAATACATGCTCATATCAGAACTTCTACCAAAATAGAAATAGGGCCTTTTGGTAATATAGATTTATTTCCCCTCAAAGCATCCCTGTTTTAGGGAATAAGCTTACCTTGGATGTAAAACGAAGTAGCTAAATGACCCTCTTTAAGCATAATCTGGATGAATTGATGGGCAGTCATAAATACACCTGGGTCTGCACCTCAAGCCCTCACTGAGTGGGTTGCAACTGGGTATTAATTATTCATATCTGTGGGCATTCATGTTTTGGGACCTTGTGGATAGGCTACAAATGTTCCTCTTGATTAAGAAGTCCACAGGTACCTTGAATATGGAACGTAGACTCCACGCAGTAGTGCAAAAACATGAGTTTATTCAGCAAGCAAGGCACACATTAACACTATACACACACTACGTTTTCGTTTCAATTACTTCTTCAGATGTGGAACGAATCCTATCAGATTGCTTTTATAATGCCTCCAATACAAAAATTCCATCAATTAACCACAACTACTGCAAGCAACAGTAAATAACTGTAGCAAAAATGATGAATATCCTCGCACAAAAAGAGAAAAACAAATAGGTTTTACTAGCCATTCTTGAAAAACACAAGTTGTAGAAGTTTTGGTTTCGCTACAACTTGGATATTTCAGTCTGTTATGTAGAGAGAGAAAAACAGTCATTGTCATATAGCAATCAAAATTTGGGAGCTGTGATAGTTAATTTGAACAATGTAAGAATATTGCCTCACAACAGGTATATTAGAGTTTGTTCTGTGCCAAGGCGACACAGATATACTGCATGGGCTCAACCTAAAAAAGTTGACTAGATTGCCTGCATGTTCACTATACATGTGAAGGGGGAGGGGTAAGTGAGGTAGACTGGCCATTGAATAGTAGGCAAGAGCTAATCAGTTATGCACGCCATTAGTTCATTTCACAGTCTAAAACCTTGCTTCATGCTGAGAAGTCTGGGTTTTTGCCGAACAAGGGGGCACACTAACACTTCACAGTTTATGTACATTGGAAATACAAGGGGGTATGACCCTGCTATCTTCCAGTTTCATTACACTAATATACCTTCACAGAAAGAAAGAAAGAAAGAAAGAAAAAAAGATGCTGATTTCCTTCTAATAGTTTTTTTCTCAAAATACTGTTGTAATATCTTTTCATTCACGCCTCCCCCCTTTTTAATATTCCTGTGTATCATTTCTCATTTTCTTTGTTTTTTGTTGATTGGTTTTAGTATCCCTTTTCAGATCTAAGTTTGGATCATCTCATCTGTGCTCCTAAACCCAACCCCAAGGTTTTAATTGATCAAACATTTAAATGTACCGTGCCTCTGTTAATATGGATTATGGCATAATAAAGCTTGCATTTATTATGATAAAACTGAATTTCTATTGGTCAAGACTCTGTATAATGTGCCATTTAGCAATATTTTGAGGTCAGGTTTAGACATGCGCACAAACACACACACACACACACATATGCATATGTGTTTGTTTTCACATGTGTTGAACAGTCTAGGTTTGGGGAATACTGTCCCAACCTCAGTAATGTTAGTGGTCTATATGTTTTACTTTTTTGTTAGTAGCTTAGTGTGGTGCTTCTGAACTGATGGCCTTGTAACTCTTCTGTAAACTAAACTACCCATAAACTCCGAAATGTTGTACCTCAGCCAATATTCTGCAGGTTACATCTATCTCTATAATGAGCAGTACTTGCTAATATCATCTCAGTTTAGAAATGTGTTTTCAACTGATCAGAATTAAGTGTCTGCAGTTAACAGAGACATTATTTTAATTGCTGGCATGCAAGATGCTTAAAGAAAGCTATATCTATACTGAGTTTAATTATAGGCTGCCAACCTGTACACAAAATGTACACGAAATGTATGTATCTCCTGTCTGTGTTACAGCCCACTACTTGAGAGGGGAAGGTGGGGGGAAAAGCTTGCTTCCCTTAATGGATCTTATGTCATTATAAATAGGACAGTCTGTTAAGTTCAATAAATGGGGAATTAGATGCAGGAGAGTAACATCTTGCACATTTAAAATCTAATTATGTTTCTTCATTAGAGCTACTGAAAGCTTTTATTTATATCTATAGCTCTTTGATGCTCAAAACATCACTTTCACATGGCTTCCATTAAGGCATGGGCTATCTAAAGTAAGATGCCTTCATGCTTGAACAGCAAATACTGATTTCTTGAAAACGTTCCATTCTGAAGATTTTATTTTTAGATAATTTTTCTTAATCCATTTTATTTCATCCAAAATTAGCCATTTTCTAGAACTAAAAATGACATGCCGTCTCAAAAATGTACAACAATGAAAAAGAAAGTGACAAAAAATAGTAAGATTTTGCTTCTTGTAAAACAATGCAATGCACCTGCAGAAAACGTCCGGAATGAAAATTGGACATTTACTACATTCAGATCTCAGTATTTTATATGCAGATTTAAATACTTATAAATAACTTCTTTACAATCAAAAGAAATTCCAGAAACTGATGAACAACTCTGCAGCCAGATAGTCACAAAAAAAAAAAAAACACTTTCAAACATCATATGTTTTCCTTACTCCAAAAAGGTTTCCATCAGCAGTTCATGAGTTCTTACTAGGGTATTGATCTTTGAAGATCAGGAGAAGCCTACTGACTCACAATCCCATGCTAATAGTTTAGCATTTATATTTTCTGTATGTATAATCCAGAGTGAGCAGAACAAGGATATGTTGACACATTACTGGTTGCCCCTTTCCATAATGGACAATGATGCTAAGCCAGGGGTGAAATTACGGTTTCACATCCAGTCATCCGCATTTCATTTGAATAAAGTAAGAGAAGTATTTTGCTTTATGCTTCCATAGGAGTGGTATTCCTTGTGATGCACATCTATCCCTCAGACATGTCCTGCTTATGTTGCAGAGGAGACTGAGATACCTTGATCAGATGTTTATGTTACCACTGGACTTGCAAATGTATAATCTGGTCTATATATGACACAGTTCACCTCTTAGTAGTCTGTATGATACTTAGAGTAGGGCAAAGTTTTGAGAGAGTCTGCACAGCTTTTATGATTTAGACCCTTGATTTTTTTATTGCCAAAGCATTGTCGTTACTCCAGTTCTGCCAAGTATTTGGACCAGTACATATAAAAAGGAGAATTATTTTCCGTGATCAGCCTAATGAGAGCCAAGTGCAACAGAATGATTACATCCATACCTCTCAACTGTACAGATTTTCACAGAATATCCAGATTTTTGCATCATATTTTAGTCTGTTTTTTATAAAATTGTGGTTTTCTGGCAAAGTAGTGGCAAACCTGTAAAGAATGAAGTTAGAAAATAATGACAGACATTTGAGTTTCAGACTTCATACCCTTCAGAAAATTCATGCTAATGCAAAACCTGTTATTCTATCAACTTTCTAAGTTTGTAAGTGGAATATTTAAAAACGTTCCCTATATTTGTGCCTTTGCCCTACTTTTATTTATGGCTTTGTCCAGATTTATTGTTGTAAGAAGTTGAGAGGTATGATTACATCCCCTGGACTTGTACGCCATACCTTTATATACAAGCTGTGCAATGAAAAATGAAAAAGCACTTCCTTGTAATAGTGGATATTTGATGATCAAAGGGCAGTTCATTGTCAACATGTTTTCCCAAATTGCTGACTACAGTATCAATTTTAGGGGTATATTGTCAATATGATAGCTACAATGGTGGTCCTTTTTCCCAAATGATACAATTTTACATTTCTTGGTACTTGGCTTTAGTCCACAATTTTCACACCAGTAATTGTTTGGGTTCCCCAAACCTCCCTCAAACAGACTCTCCTACCATTCCATAAAACAACAACCATCCCTTTGTAGACTTTTCACCTTTCTACTTTGTCCATAAATAACAAAAATATCAGAAAAATAATCAACAATATCTTACTCGACAGCCACACCCAGGTAGCAATCGGGGTACAGCCACACTCAGGGCCTACAATAATGACTTATCACACTTTGGAAAGACCACATCATAGTTCTGTTCAAAGATTTGTACAACTCTTGCCTTTCACAAAATATCATGCACCGATGATGAAAATATACCAAATCAGGCCTATATAAAAAAAAAAAATCACAATCTATCCACATACACAGACTTCAGACTTATCATCCATCCAACCTTGTCCAAAGTTCTAGAAAAAAAGTCACACAGTACATTCCGGCTTATAATATTCTTTCCCCTCACCAACAAATTTATAGCATTACCATAATAATATGACTATAATATATACTGTCACAGATGACATCCTATAAAACATAGAAAAAAGTAACATAATAGTCCTATCTAAGGCCATCAATACTATGGAAAACCCCCTGCTATTTCATTCTGTATTACACACTCACATGGGACCATACATAACAGAATGTTTTAATAACTGGACGGTGCAGTGGTGCAGCGGTAGAGTTGTCTCCTTACAGCAAGATGTTCTCCAGTTTGATTCCTGGCTGGGGTACCTTCTGTGCGTAGTCTGCTTGCCCTCCTTGCATTTGTGTGGGTTTCCTCCTGGAACTCCGGTTTCCTCCCACATTTCAAAGACATGCATCTGGAGCATTTCTCCATGGGCCTCAGCAGAAAATTGGCTTTGTTCCAAGATGGACTTTCCTGGTAAACAAATGTTAAATAAATCAATAATAAATAATTTCCTAGCAAACCGATCTTTTGCTGTACACCTGGGTCTTTATTCTCCACAACTGTCCCAATATAAAAAGATGTCCCTCAAGGGGGAATTCTGGTTCTGTTTTCTTCTGTCTCTCTTTCTCTTTTTATATAAACAGGTCAACATCTGATCTGACTAGATTACCTGTTGAACTTAATGCAGGCCAAATGTGATCACCTTGGGTGATGTCCAGACACATTAAAAATAATGCCTAGGGCATTACAGACTGTCTGGCAGTTCATGGTTTGATAGCTCTGTTTATAAATCAGCGGCCTTCTGGATGAGGTAAAAGTTTGATGGCAACATGTTTGCAATATAGAGCTTCCATGACTTTAGGGACATGGGTCATGACATAAAATACCTGCATTGTGTTTTTGTTTTTTCTACCATTCTGGGGGACAAGCTATTCTCCATCATATGCTGTAGCATACCAAGGAACTGGTTTAGAATTCATTAGGTCAGTGGCAGAGATGTCTCTAATGTATTTCCCCACGAAATGTTGAAAAGACTCTAGGTATGATATTTAAGGCTAGATATACCTGGGTCTATGACATTTTGTCAAATCTTAAAATAGCAAACACCTTTTCAATGAACACCTATTTAGCTAAGCTAGCGATTGTTGAATGTAGTTTTCAGCGAAAGTTTTCTTAAAACAAGGCAACAGTAGGCCACCTTAGTGACCAGGAAGAAAATAGTAAGGCTTAAACCCCCCCCCCGATGTGGGGGGATGCACCCTCAAGACCCCTAACTAAATATACCAACTCTGAGATCACACTACAGTGGGGAAAAGGGAGAATTTCAGATGGTGGCCAACCGTTGCATTGCACTGGGCTGCATGTTGATGACTAATACATATTGCTCTGAGGCTGTTACCTGTACCATTAGTCACATCAAACAAACCATAAATCTTGATGTTCAAAATGCATATGTCACATGACACCGCATGCCCAATTTTATCCATTTCTGATCCAGTCCACCATTTTTCCTTAAATGTATCCAAACTAAATAAAACAACATTCAGTTCTCCTTTAGCTGATAAAATATTCAAACATGAATTGCGTGATATAAAGTTTAACGAGGTAAGCGTTTCAACCAAATGTCCTACCTTGCTAGGGGTAAATTTCAGTCTCGTGACTAAATACATTGCATTTTTCTAAGAAAGCTGGACTTCTTAGAAATACTGATTATATCAAAATATGTCACCTTCAAAGTTCGCTATTCAGTCAAATGCATTAGATGTCTCAAAACAGTAGCATAAGCAGAGGAAACTCCTTCAATGCAAGCAATTACTGTAGTTAATTCTTCTAATTGCTAATTCTTCTGATTGGCCTAGTTATCCCCATAATGATTCGGGAATCTTATTTTCTCCAGGATATTCCTTGGCAGTCTGTAATGACCATGTAAAATAATGACACGAGGTATCAAAAGCTGTTTATAATTTCTAAATAAATTGCAATCTATCACTGAACCCTTTTCCTCAGTCCATCATTATGATGCTAATGTTGATGAAGATTGTGTTTCATAATTCTGGTCTTAAAGACCACCATACATTTTTATGACCTCAAACACCATTCTACAGTGTGAGACATCTAGAGCTCTAGAGGATAGTGGAATAGATTCTTATGTATCCATGCATTTATTTGTCTTTTATGTATTTAGTCTTGTTTTTCAGCTTTTCCCGGTTAGGGGTCGCCACAGTGGAACTCCGGTCTGCTCATGATTGCCAGTGGATTTTTACGGTGCTGAGTTGCCAGCCTGACGCCCAACCTTCAAGGAAGGCACACCCATTCATGCACTCACCTACCTGCATGTCTTTTGCGTCACTCAACCATGGGGCGGACATGCAGACTCCACACAGAAGGCGCTCCAGCCGAGAATCGAACGGGAGAACCTCTTGCTGTGAGGCGACAACAATAACCACTGCACCACCACGGCCCACCTTTTATGTATTTAGTGCTATCTGTTAAACAGAGAAACATCTTAATCAGCTGAGCTCTAGAACACTTGATAACAAGTTCACAGAAATGTTATATAATAAAACAATAGCAAATTGAATTGTAACAGAGGAATGAAAGATAGAGGGCATTCATTCATTTATTTATTGACTGACATTTTTTACCAGGAAAGTCTTACTGGTCAATAACCCATTTTGAGTGGAGGCCCAGAGAAAAAAGTTGCACAGAATATAAATTATGAGAGCAAATCAGCATCACTTAATAAAATACTATAATAGTAAGAGAAAATGAACAACAGACAGAGAATATACAAAACAAATATATTTGAGATAAAATAAGTATGACATAAAAATATATTGAAGGTAAATTCAAAATGAGTTTGAACAGAAACAAAAATGTTAATACTGATGGCAGAAATTAAAGGTTTTCCTCTCCAGGCTCAAACAAGAGAGGACATATTGGTTTGAGGATGTTAAAAAGTAGTATAGTCTAGTTGTTGAGGATTATAGCCCAAATAATAATACAATTACATATTTTTATACACTTGAAAGTGCCTATTGAAAACTAAAAAGCAGTCCTCCATGCCTCATGCAAAAAAAAATATATCAATATGTATTACACAAATATACATTCAACCAACTATAGTTGCATGAGAAATATATATGTAACACCGAATACAAGTGTCTGTGAAGTATATATTGCATGTCAGAATATTCATGTTTGCTTAAATTAGATATTGAATTCAAAATAGATTTGTAAATTGGACTGATATGGTCAGTGAGACACTAGAAATAATAGACTGGTGAATAAGAGATGTTTAAAGGATACAGTGTGTTTATGAGCACTGAATAAAGACAGTCACAATGACAAGTGGTCAAGATCGGGTCAATATGAGAAGATGGCATTGTGTATTAAGACATAGATATTATTTATTACTGGCAGAGGGCATGGAAACTGGTTGGGAGAGAGTTCATGGAGATAGTAAAGTGGAGTGGAGATACTGGACCTTTCTCAGCCTACATTGGATCTTCAGATTTCACATTCACTCAGCCAGTCTCTGCTTCTCCTATATTTATTCAAGAACTGCTGTTTATATTGTCTTTAATATTTTAAATTTTACAGAATACCACAAAAAGAGGGGTTTTTTTTTTTTGAAAAGATGTATTTATCCTCAACAAGTAGCATAGTATTCTTTGGTGCCGGAAGATTAGAAGTCTATGGGTTCTTTTCCCACTACAGGTGATTGGATTAATTTTTCAGATTACTAACACTGCAATGTTGCACTCCTGAGTGTGTCAGCCTTTGCATGAGATATTAAACTGAGGTCCCATCTGCTTGAGTTGACGGTAGCTCAGGTGTATGTAAAAGATCCCATGGCAACAATGAAAAGAGTAAAGTCAATTCCCATATGCCCTAGACAAATTCTCTGTAGCAGTGTAACTACCAGCTGGATTCTTCTCTGAAAAGAGGCCACTACAGAATACATACATACATACGTACATCCTTACATACAGTGGTAACTGCAGGTACATGTTCCCCCTCTATTTATTGTCCATTTAACACTTTATCTAAGTATTGTGTTGCATGAATCCGTTCGTCCTCAGGGAGGGTGCTAACACCATGTGTAAATAGTTGGAATAGCCTATTATGTATGGTGGGCTACATCAAAGTTTATTGTTTACCCATTAAAAATACATTATTAAGCATATTGTTAGGTCTGACTTGGTTAACAAAAATATTAATTTTGAGCTAAACATTTTAGCAGTTTAAGGGTCAAAGTGGTACTACTTTTGTAGGCAAACAAGGCTAAGTAATTAAGCATCGTAAGCAGAATGAGTCTCTTCCTCTATCTGATAGCTCCACTCTTTATTGAAGAGTAACTGGTTTTATTTGGCTCTGTAAATAGGATTTAGATATGCTGCCTCTGAATTTTGATGAGAGTATATCTTGAAATGGTTAAAAAGAGAAAAGGCTGATAGATGTAATTTAGTCTGTGCCTTCTGTAAATCAGTACTTGTTTTCAAAGTTTTAAAGTCAAGTGACAACATGTTGCAAATTTGCAGTTGTTGTAGATTGAACACTCTAATTGGAAGCATAAAAGACTTAGTTTGCAAATCAGCACTTGTTTCAAAGTCAAATGACAGCATGTTTCAAATTTGCAGTTAAAGTAGATCAAACACTCTAATTGTAAGCATAAAAGACCTAGCCAGGGGATATACAAAACAACAATACAGAGCTGATTATCCACTGCAACTCCAGCTGTAAGTAGCTTTTCTGCTGAGCTACTGATAACAGGAAGCAGAAACTGTATTTTGTGTTCATAAGAAGAACGACTTAGGCAGATCTTGATTGTTTAAGTGTAGCACAGGACCTCAATTACATAAAGTCACATTCTAGAATGAGTGAATCAGTGTCGAGTGCCTATACTATCTGCAATAATTATACAAATACTGTGCCTTCTGAAAGAAGGACATGCCCTGAAAACTAAAACCACAGTACAAGTAACAGAAAATACATGTATACAGTTGCAAATTTAATTTCACATTCCTGTTAGAATTGTTAAAATTGTTTACCTTATAACTGGAATAATGATACAGCAGATGTGAAAGGCTGCAATAGGGCTTGTCCTTCAGTAAAAATATTTTTTGTTGATAATTTTTGTAACTGAGACTGAAATTTATTCTTATGTTTTACAATGTTTGAATTGATGTCAGAATTAAAGAAAGTTAGTTTCATGTAAAAGACCTTTTTTCCACTGTTGTGCTCTTGATTTCCTATATATCCATGAGTGCTTCATTTCTGAGTCTGACTCTGAACCCCCTCCAATTCAAATAATAACTCAAAATCTAAGGCCAAGCTACTCCTCCAGGATAAAGGGTTTTTTTCTTTCTCAAGATGCGTTTTGGTGGGTTATAGCTATCTTCCAGTGAATGTTTTAAAGGAAAACATTGTCTTATTTCTTGTAAAGAAAACATGGAGCAAGTGGTTGACAGACGGACTGTTACTCCAGCTGCAGTTTAAAGTGTGAAGATTCATTTATAGTGCTGAAGGGGAAGCCACGTTTAAAGATAAAGCTAGCTGTTTACTTGTCACTCTAGATTCCCTTCATTAACTGTAGTCAGAACCTGTGGATAGTGACTAGAATTATGTGACTGCTAGTTCAAGGGTCCAAAAGGAAGTTTGTTCCCAGTAGTGTTAGGCTTTGTGTCCATGTAAAGTGGCCTGTCTGAGTCAGGGAATAGAGCTGCTACAAATATTGATCTGGAGGAGTAAAGTAAGATGGTTTAACCAATTTATAATGATGCCCCTTTGCAGGTTCCTGCTAGAATTTTTTCCAGTCCTGCCAACTGAAAAGAAGACCCAGAGCAGACACAATAAATTCCACAAGGATTGTGTTTATGGATGGAAAGTAAATGCTACAAAATCTCCCATGATACGCTGGCAACTGTTGTTGGAGAGAAGGAATTCTGGTCTGTAATGCTTAGACTGCCCTCTCTAGATTTGAACCATGAAAAGTAGAAGGGCAGTGCAGTGTAGTAAAGTACAATATAGTGAACACAATATTTTTATTAATTCATTAACTTATTAATGTGTTCTCCTCAGCTATTATGTTCTTGTCTCAGCTAATAATCCAGTCATTTTAATCAAGTGAGGAAAAGTGGATTGCATCAAGTAGACTATATGCCTCTTTTAATTTCTTAGACTGGTTAGAAAATTATAGCCCTATATGGAGGCTGTGATGGGGAAACTGTAGAAGTGGAAGAATTTAAAACTATGTTAGATAATAAACTAATGGTACTGAAGCAGCATATAATGTGTCACCTGCTGTAGTTAGTGCAAGCCATGTGGACCCCACCATCTAGATTAGTGTTAGTAAAGTTGAGAAACTGGATAAAGGATTTTCTTTGGTCAGGGAAAAAAAAAACACATGTAAGGTGGAGTATGTTGATTTTACCTGTAGCTCGGGGGAAAGGGGGGGGTGGGAAAATTGGGAGACATCTTTTTCTTTCACTGTTGCAGTATTCATTACATAAGGGATCCCCTGCCAAGGGCAGCCCGTTTGTCCAGTATACCGAAGCCTTTAGGTCACTTTAAGGTACACCGTACATCAAACGTATACTCCTCGTGTAGTGTACGGCATAAAGGTGACATCCAGATACACCATCCTTAGAGCTTCTTTGCTGCCAGTCTGAGCTCCATCTCTTGATCTTCAGTCTGAATGCCCACTCTGTTGGTTGACCAAGCCGTTGCAGATAAGTGCCCCATTGGACTTTTGGTTGTCTTATCTTTCTTTTACTATATTGTTGCTTGTTGGGATTCATGTCTTCCAAGAAGGATAAATGCCAGTGAGGGAGACAGATTCCACATAAAAACCATCACAAGCAGTGTCTGTTTTGCCTTGGTACTTCGCATGACCATATATCCTGTTCTATCTGTCAGACATTTGTTCCCAAGATGCTTCGTAGTAGGCTTTCTTATTTGGCACTTTATCTTGAGAATCAACATCTTAAACTTCTTGCTAAAAACATGATGGAGTAGACTTTCCACTCCAAGGGACAGCTGTCTGGGAAGAAAATGGCCAAGAAATCTAGGCCAGGATGTTCTGCTGTACAGCCTCAACCAGACATCCCTCCTCAGGTGAGTGATAGCCTGGAGGTTTACCTGGCTTTATCACTGGATTCTTCTGTTGCGACCATGATGGAGGCTGGTGGCGATCCAACCTTATGCACGTCAGAGGAGGTGATGCAGATGGCCATTTCAGACATTCGGGGGGGAACTGCAGCTGAATAACTCAGAAGGGCCAAGGGGGTATTCCTCAAATTTTAGTCAGAGAAGTCCCTACTACAGTCTCAGAATGTTGTCTGGGGACAGAGCCTTCTAAATTTTATAAGGCGAATGTCCCATTAAATTAAAAACAGAAAACTAAACATATTTCTCCAGCTCCTAAGGATCCACAGAGTGAATGGCATTCCTTCACTCAGGGGTTGTTTAGTCCTTTGATGGCTTTAAAATCTCCTCAGGGAGTTTCTGTTCCAGCCCACCTTGGTTCTCTACCCCCGTTAAGAGACCCATATAACAGGATTCCTCTGACGAGGAGGAAGTGTATTCAGATGAGGAATCCCTTGCTTACTAGATTCCCTCTTCTTTGTATTATGGAGGAAGAGGACTCTACCAGTCCTGATAATACTATTGAAAAGATTTCATTTGGGGACACAATGTCTAGGATGATGGAGTTCTTTAAATGGTATTGTGCTCAAGTTTCTGACATACAAAAAAGGTATTATGAACTTCTGCAGATGCATTCTGTGAGACCTGCTGTCCTTCCTGTTTTGGCTGCTTTGTTGGAAGCCTTTTCTATTACCACTAAGGCTCCTAACTCTCAGCCCCCTGCCCCCAAGAAACCTGATAGGTTCTACAGGATGCCTGAGGACTGTAAATACTTGTACAAGTGTCCTTGTGCTGACTCCTCCAGTGGTGTCTGTAGCTTCTTACAAGCCATCTCACTTGATTCCTTCTCCTAAGTTACTGTCTTCCGATAAAGATAGGAGAATCATGGGAAGGCTAGCTAAGAAGGTTTATATTTCTGCTACCTTGGCTTTTAGGGCTGTTAATTATCAGACCTATATATCCAGGTAATTGTTGGCTGTCCTTTTCCAGGCTTGTCAGATGATTTCTGATCCTCCCAGATGGCTTATCATTCCATCAAGTGTGGTTATAATGTAGCAGATGCTTCTTCTACAGCTGCTGCTTTTGTGTCAATGATGAGGAGTTATTCTTGGCTTCAGCTCAGCTTTGCCTGATGATATTAAGGCTAAGTTGATGGATGCTCCTTTTGATAATGAACACTTGTCTGATGAAGCTGCTGCTACTTTGTTTAAGTCCCTTCAGGATAAGCACAGGGCTTTACAGGAACTTAAACATGTGTTTGTGTTTCCTGTGCTTAGATTTCAGAGAAATTACCCCAGTAAACCAGCCTTTGTTCATAGGTAACCTCACCCTCCTACTTAGTTTAAAAAGGGGAGGCAAGCAGGCTTCTATTGGAGCTCCAGTTGCAGAAAAGATCAAAGAGGACAGATTATGGTGGTTTGGACACATACAGAAAAAAACAGAAGACAATCTGGTGAGGATGATTTGGGACAGACAGGAAGAAGTTAAGAGGAAGTGAGGATGTCCAACAAAGAGGTGGATGGATTGTGTGAAAGAAGATCTGTGACAGTCAGGCATGAGTGTTGAAGAAAGCAGGAGTGTGGCACTGAATCAAGAGAGTTGGTGACCGTTAACGTGATACCCCCGTCCCAATGTAGAAAAAATGGGAAAAAGGGGGCTGATGATGAAGCAGGCTCCTCCTGCAAAGGCTACTCAGAATTCTGTGGCCCAGAAGTCTCCTTCACCTGATAAACCAGGTGCTGTCCGACAATCCTGTCCTTTCCAGCCACTTTCTTTTTTCTTGTTGCCCATCTCTCTCCCTTTTCCTGTTTAGTTAAAGATTCCTCAGGATTCCTGTGTTCTGTCCATTATCCGCCAGAGGCATTTCATGGTCTGGCAATCTCTTCCTCCTTATATGGGAATTCTTCAGCCCCTTCAGGAACAGCTGTCCTTCTTTCCAGGGGTGCTTCAAGATTTTTTGAATTAGAGTACTATTCAAGAGGTGCCTGTGTCTCAAAGCGGAAGGGGTTTTACTCCTGGATGTTTCTAGTGCCCAGCAAGGAGGGTACTTGGAGACTAATTCTAGACCTCTCTCATCTAAACAGTTTTCTGAAGGTGCCCAGCTTTTCAATATTGTCCCTTCAGATTCTGTTCCCTTTTTTTGCTTCCTCAGGCTTATATGGTGTTTCTGGATATCAAGGATGCATATCTCTTCATCCCTATTCATCCACTTTTCAGAAAGTTTTTGCTTTTCTCTGTTGCTTCCTGGCACTTTCAGGTCTGTGCTTTGCCCTTTGGCCTTTCTACTGCCCCAAGAATACTCACCAAA
Source organism: Protopterus annectens (assembly GCF_019279795.1). Taxonomy (NCBI): domain Eukaryota; kingdom Metazoa; phylum Chordata; order Ceratodontiformes; family Protopteridae; genus Protopterus; species Protopterus annectens. The sequence continues at coordinate 725,855,584 of NC_056750.1, forward strand.
TGTCTCACTCCTGTGATTGCTTTTTAAGGCTTCAGGGGATCTAATACTTGGACAACCTCCTGTTTCAGGCATCTTCTCCAGAGATCTTATTGCAAAATCTTTTTTTTTTTTTTTTTTTTTTGCTATTTCCCTTCTGCAAAGTCTGGGGTACATGATAAACTTCAAAATGTCTTTTCTGACTTCTTTTCAGAACCATGTTTTTCTGGTGTGAAGGATCCAGATTTTGCCTACACTAGCATACCCTCCTCCTCCCAAGGCTTTAACTCTCATTTCCTCTTTTCAAACTCTTCTTCCTTTGACGTCAATAACAACTAGGAATTTCTGAGAGCTCTAGGGTTCATGGTCTCCACAATTCCTATGCTCCCTCTGGCCAAACTCCACATGAGAAAGTTTCAGTGGTTTCTGAAGTCAGGCTGGCTTCAACATGCTCATCCCCTCTAATTTGTAGTTCCTCTTCTGCCTTGCATCAAGATGGAACTTCAGTGGTGGATTAAGCAGTTGTCTCTAAATCCGGGGCTCTTCATCCCCCTCTTCTCTTTTAGGAGCTGTTCACAGATGCTTCAGATGTGGGATGGGTTGCAGCATTTGGCCCCCTAACGGCGCGGGGTGTTTGTTTGCCTCTTTAACAGAAAGAGCAGATCAGTGTTAAAAAGATGAGAGCTCTTCTGCTGGCTCTTCAGGCTTTTCATCCTCTCCTCTCACCAGGACTTCTCAAGTTGTTTACAGACAATACCACAGTGATGTGGTATGTAAACAAAAAGGAGGGGGACAGGATCTTATCTTCTTTGTCAGTTGGCACTCCTGGTGTGTGAGCTTGCTATCCAGTATAAAGTGACTATTCAGGCAGTTTTCATTCATTCAGGTCAAAATAGTGTGGCAGACACTCTGAGCAGGTCCATAACTCAAGCCCATGAATGGATACTTCACAGGGATGTGTTTCTGGACATTGTCCACCAGTGGGGTACTCCCCAATAGATCTTTTTGCCTTTCCTCTGAGCAGGCAACTACCTGTATTTTGTGTCCCAGGTCATCTGGCTTGGAAGGTGGATGCCCTCTTTTTCTTGGAAGGGGGTAGTTCTTTATCCTTTCCCTCAACTTCTCATTCCAAAAGTCCTGTTCAAAATCCAACAGGATGCTCCCAGAATCTTGTTGGCGACTCCCTTTTGGCTGAGACAACATTGTTTCCCTCTTCTTCTTCTTCTACATTTAACCAAGGCAATCATCCTATGTTACCTCACAGGGTAGACCTACACAAGACAAGGAATCTCTCATCCATCCGCACCTGAAAAGTGTGAACACTCTTCAACTGACACTGTGGGTGACAGGATTTTGATTCCACATTGACACCTTTTTTCTGAGGATGTGCTTAGGGTCCTGCAGGAGGCCAGGAAACCTAATACTAGGAAATCCAATTTATCCAAATGGAAGAAGCTTTCTGTTTGGTATCTTTCTTGTAACCTGGATCCACTTTCTGTGTATGTTCCTTTGGTCCTCTCTTATCTGTGTCAATTACTCAATGTTGAGTTGGCTTATTCTTCTGTAAAGACCCACTTATCAGCTATCTCAGCTTGTCTACCATTTAGCTTCTAGATTTGAAGCTAAACAATTTCTTAAAGGAGTCCTTCATATTAGGCACCCAGGAAACCTGTTCCTCTTCCCTGGGATCTTAATTTTGCTTTGGAAAAATGAGCCTGCAGATTCAGCTTCCTTGCAACATTGCTCTTGGAAGACTATTCTTTTTGTTTGCCCTTACTTTTGCCATATGGGTGGTTGAGCTTCAAGCCCTTATGCCCTCCTTTGCTGGTGTTTCATAAAGACAGGGTGTCTTTCTATACTAATCCTTTTATGCACAAGGTGGTGAATGAGTTGTCCTTGAATCAGTTTATTCATTTGCCTAGTTTTTCATTTCTCTGCAGTCTGCCAGTGAGAAAGTGCCACACACATTGGATGTGCATAGACTAAGACTATTAGGAAATCTGATCAGCTGTTTTTTTTTTTCTTTCATCCTAGGTCCTTAGGATTAGCTGTGTCAAAGCAAACTATTTCTTCTTGGCTTTCTAAAGCTTTTTCTTTTTGTTATTCCTTTCATGGTAAGAGCCTTTTTTATTCTGTTAAGTCTCATTCACTATAGCTGTTGTTTCTTCTGGTGCTTTTTTGAAGGGTTTGGATATTAACTCTATTCTTGAGGCAGCTACCTGGTCTTCCGTGCATATGTTCAGCAAGCCCTACAAGTTGGATGGTTCTCCAGAGCTAGAGCTGGTTTCGCTAGGGCCATCCTTCCTGGCTTCCTAGAGGGCTCTGCTGGTCCTTCCTCTTCCCCCTGACCTTTGGCACTCTCCCTAGTGTAATGAATACTGCAACAGTGAAATGGAAGGACATAGTATAGTTGTATAAAATCGTACTATAACGACAGGTATCCTTCCCTTCACTGTTGCAGTATTCACTCCCTCCCTGCTTGCTCCCATGAACCTTTTCACTTTTGGATGTACAGACTACCTCGTTTTTTCCTTGGACTGGCATTCCTACTGGGGCTCTCACTTCTGTGCATGGTACATCACCTTTATGCCCTATGCTATGTGAGGAGCATACACGTGACATATGGCATACTTTAAAGCAATCTAAAGGCTTTAGTATACTGGCCAGATGTCGGGCCACCCTTGGCAGGGGATCCATAGTGTAGTGAATACTGCAACAATGAAGAGAGGGACACCTACCTTTATGGTAAGATTTTACACGTGTGCTTTCTTGATATTGAGTACTATTTCAGTGCTTTGCATTTTGTATGATTTGCAAGGTGTGGATCACAGCAGTATAACTTAGTCTACATGGGATGCCTTCACCTGTGTAATTATTTATTACTGATCATTTAGCTTAAGATTTCTAGAAGGGCCATTAACATAACTCTAATGTGCACCTTGCATGAGAATTACACAGTATGTCAAGTAGGACTCGTATGTAGCTCATTAGTAGTGGGATAATAGGTGATGAGTCTGCTGCATTGTATACCACCAACAAAACAAAATGTATGTGTTTTTCCTTGTGTGTGTGCGTGTGTCTGTGGGTTTGTGAGTATCTGTGTGTGTGTGTGTGTGTGTGTGCGCGCGCATGTGTCTGTGCCTGTGAGTATTATGAAATGTTTAGGTCTCGCATGCAGTAAACACTAGGGACATTTCAGAATTCTATATCTACAAAATATTCAAATACATTAAGATTTTACCAGTCTCATGGCAGAGTTAAGCCTCTAACATCACATTTCATCATATTTGTCTCTTAGTTTTTGACTGTCACATTTAAATATGCTGCTATAGCCCAATATAGTTAAACATCTTTTTATGAGTAGTAGATTAGGAATTTACTACCTTGGTGACATTTTACATTAACAATTTGATATTTGCTTACAATAATCATTTGTACTGGTTGAGAAACAGTAAAATAAACTGCTACAAGACCAAACAACAATATTAAATGGACTTACTCACCAAAGCTGGGCATGACTGCTTAAATTCTTAGGACCTGTACCCTTCAATACAAAAACAGACATTTTAAGTCTTGCGTCTATGTTACCCACTGAATAAAAGCTGCATTTGAATTTAATTTTGCTGAACTTTTTATCTGTCGACAATATCAGTGAAACTGCAGCCAAATTCATGAATGATCAGTAAATATTTTGAAAAAAAAAGTTCAGATGTTATTTTATGTTTTAAAAAAACAGTTTTATATATTCTCAGCCTATCAATAGAATGTACCAATTAGAATATAACTTTAAAAATAAAAGCTGTATGAAAACCAAGCATTGGACAGACATACAAAGATATAGAAAGAGCCTGGTGCCAAACAAGAATGCCTAATTATTGGGGTCTCAAGGAGAAAAAAAAGAAAAAAGGTCAAACAGCCACTTCTACTCACTGGCGAGGACACTGTAATAAATGTACTTGTCTTGCTGAAGATCTGTCCAGCCATGAAACCCCAATGCCTATGCAAACATCTTTGGAGAAACTCAGTTAAGCAGATGCCAACCCCTCCTCAGCAAGGTCCTTTTGGATTACTGGACTTTCTAATACCTCCCATCCACGATAGATCCCTAACCCTATTTAAGCATAACCTTGATCAATGGATGGGAAATTGGAAATTCACCCCAGATTTGGCCCCATGTATCTAATAGAGGCTGACAGCAACTATGCCAGAGCTAACATACCTCTCCATAACCTTTTGAAACTTCTTAACTGATATACCCCCTCCTAATAAACACCTGTGATACACAGGGACACATTGGGCTGGGTTGCACAACTAGGTTTCTAAAGGCCCTGAAGTATATACCTGGTGGTTCATTTAGAGTTTGTAACAAAAAAAAAAACACTTTTTCTTCATTGAAGGAGGGCTGACTGTAATGGTTCTCACATGATATAAATCAAGCTGTTCAGAATTTACACAAATATTTAATTAACAGATTACAGGGTCTAACATAATAGCTGTTTATGCAGAGCTTGAAATTTAGCCTCTACAAGTGTGAGGGTCTTGCTCTTGTTCTTGTTTCAGTGATTTAGCTTTTAAATGCCTGTATTAATAGCAAGGTTTCTTCAAAAAGGATGTTCATGAAATTGGCGTTTGCGTCCTCAGCGAAATATGGAGTCTCATAGCTATTCCTGTCCCTGCCACTTTGTCTCAACCGTCCACTGCATTTTGAGGTGGGATCCAATAAAATCATGGGGAAAGTGGATGAGTTTCATTGTTTTGGGAAGTTTTTCACAGCAGGGTTAAATCCTTTTGGTCTGAATTTTAGTTGTGGTGACAGTAAAACTACATTCTTGAATACAATTTTAGTCGACACAAATTTGACTAAATAGTTTAAAAAGAGATGGCTTAGTCAGACTGTGGATGACAATATCAAAGCAGAAAAACATCAGATGAAAGCAACTACTTTATGTATCTATATTCTATATTATTATGCCTAGGGAATGATTAAATTACTAAACGAACTTAATAAATTATTAGAAGCTTTGTCATAAGCTCCTAGGTAGACAGCAAACCTAGAATAATTGCCTTTGAAACTATTTTTTTTCCTGATACATCAGAATGCAGTTTGCATTGCTTTTATTTATTGATTAATTGTAATGATTATAACTGCAAAAAATATATATATATATTTCAGTGTGCTGTCACATCTGAATATATAATTATTTTTGCATGGTCACCATGGCATTTGAAAAATATTACTTACAGTAGCAGAAAAAAAATGCAGCTTTTCAAGAATTCATTATAGAAATAGATGCATGACTCTGTGTATGTCCCTGCAGTCATAACATTTAGATATTAGCCACTCTCTGGTCCTGTCAGATTTTTTTGTTGTTTTTCAAGAAGTGGATGGAATTGACTCTGGTCAAACAGTAATATTCCATAGAGGCTGTGAGTTATAGATAGACTACCAAGATTTTTAGAGAACCACCCCCCCTCCCCCGTAATCCATAACATTTGTATTACAGTCCTCCACCTCTGTGCTGTAGATGCTATAATAATAAGCAGGCTCATTCAGTGTGGTGACATCCAAATGACTCATTGACTCACAAGTCTTCAAAACTATAGCTCACTACATCAATGAGCTTTTCATGGCTTGTTTTCCAAAATGAAAAATTTGTGGCCTGATTTTTGCACCCTCCACCCCCCTCCTCCGCCTAGAGTAAATGAGAGCAATCATAATAAACTATTTGCTGTGATGAGTTGTCGCTTTGATGAGTTTTGGCACTGTGTCATTAAGTTTCTGTGCATGGCTGACTGTCTCCACTGATGTATAAAAGGGAAAATGCATTTGTCAGACACTGGCAAATGAATTAAAATGCAGCAGGCAACACCAGCATGAAGGCTTCCTGGTCATTGATGGTGCATAATGACAGACACACCTTATATAGATAGCTACCAAAATGTATCTGTCCTCTTGATATGAAATTGACTTAGCCTTATGCATACCATAACATATGACATACCCACAATCCAAAAAAGGCTGGTATTATCTCTTATGTTTAAAAATAGTTTAGCTGAAAACAGGTCAAGAGTTTTAACTAAGTGCTCAAAATACAGAATAGGTTCATAGGTTGGTACTAGGCTATCAGCCCTAGGGCCTATACAAGCCTTGCCATAACAATTCCCTGGCTATTTCTTCCCACACTATTTACTTCCCTGGACCCCTGTCTAGCATGGCGACTGACGTGATCCCCGGGGTGAATTTCCTTTCTCCCATCCAATCGTCAAGGTTCCTTTTGAAGAGGGTCAAAGAGGCACTCTGCTTGACATGTATGGGCAGTCTATTCCAGCGTCTGGGGAGTCTCTGGGTCAGGAACCTGTTTTCTTTCACAACCCCGGTATACACGCTCCATTAAAGACATAATGTTATGAATTAAGTCACTTTATTTATCATATGGTTTGCTCCAGAATTTGAAGCTGCCAAGAAATTTGTTTCAAACCATAGGAAAGGAGTTGAGCCAGTGGTTACAATAGTCAGGGCAGGATAAACAGTATTGAACAATTTTAATCCCTCAGGAAAGGAAGCAGCAGCTAGAAAAACATTTTTTCAGTTACTCAGCACTGACTTCAGGGGGCAGCAAGACTCAAGTTGTAAAACATGGCTTGCAGAAAAAAAACAATGAAGAGCGCAACACCCCGCAGAGCAAATGCCTTGCTGCTAAAAAGAAGTAGAAAGTGTATTCCAAAACACAGCAAGCAGCAAAGGCAAGCATGTACTCCAAAAAAACGCCAGTACTCACTTCAATATAAAATAAAACTAAAGTTCTTTATTGTGCACACTTGGTAAGCGCTTTCACTACTGGCTTCATCAGACCATCAAGAGCACATATCCCTGGTCATTCCTTATATAATAGCAGCATCAGCCAATTAAACAATTAACTAACAATCTGTCTAAAAGCAACATACCCATATTAGCTTTTAGACAGTTTGTGCGTCATAAGTTCTGACTTTATATATGCTTGTGTTTTTTTATGTTCATATTACCTTTGATCACTCTTAGTAAGTAGCTAATATGGGTATGTTACAGAGTTGACTGTTGCAGTTCAACTCTCCCTGCTTGATCAAATGCCAGCGAATGTAACAAGCATTGGTTGGTAGTTGGTAATCTACACAATGCACATTTTTATTCCTTCATTCAGTATAGTTCTAGGGAAAAAGACGTATTTTCTTGTTTTTTTTTTTTTTTGACCATTCATTTTTAAATTCTCCTTATGAATGGTTAAATATCACATGTTTACTTGGAAGAATGCTTGGTGACTGTTTCTCATTATTTTTTTTTATCCGGTTTATTAGTACAAGCATTTATTTTTCATTTAATTCATTTTATTTGCTTGTTTTGTTTGTCTGGCAGTTGACGTACACATTTAAGGGTCTTAGCTGTGGGTGAGCTGATTACTGTAGTCGGGAATAAAGGGTTTGATTCCATCGGTCACCATTTGGTTTCTGGGCAGCTGTGACCAAGACATTTAATGAGGCAGTTCTGTATCACACATGAAATGGGACACTTGTGTCCAGTGGGCTAATTCAGTTAATCAGTCTAAAGATAAATAAATGAATTAATTAATTGGATCAGTCTTGGACTGTATACAACTTCAAGCCATGCTAGTAGAAGAGGATAAATGTAAGATATGCAGACAGTTTAGAGTACCCTGTCAACCATCATGATTCTGAAGGTGAAAGCTCATTGTAGTACCCGGAGACAACTTATTCAGACCCATGGAGAGTATGCATACTCCACATAGGCATTGATTAGTCTGGAAGATGAAACTGTACCCTGGTGCTGTGACACCAGTGTCTCATCCGTTGAGTAACTGTACTGTTCATTGCAATTATTGAAAATGAAGATGCAATATAGTGTGTTCTGATCCATAGATTATTGGTATGTTCAGGAACTAAAATAAAATATTTGAAGTGAAATGATTTCAAGGTGCCCACTATTCAGTCCGTTCAATGTAATCTAGTATTATTTCAGCCACTAAACACATATTGCATGAACATTCTCTTGACTGGACTACCTTTTTCAGGTAATCAATAAAAATTAATTTCCCTTACTTCTCTGTATATCAGTGGTCCATATTATCCAATTTTAAATTCCTACGAAAGTTTCTTTTTAAAACGTCCATCATATAAACATGCCCATTGTACAAAATCTTATTTAATAAACTCGGCAATAACAACTGGGTACTCTGGCCTAGAGATGCCACTGTTGTTATTTTTCAAAGTCAAAATAGAGCAGGAGTTGAAGAAAAACTACAGTTTAAGTAGCAGCTTTGGAAAAAATGCCTTAAATGTCACACAGGATAAGTTAAGACCTAGTATTTAGTGAAAAAAATGAAATTTTCATTAAATACTAGCTGTTAACGTATTATTTTTTTACCTAACGCAAAGCTTACAAATGTTTTGACAAATATTATCCTTCAGGTCTAGCCTAAAATATACAACTAAAACTCGTCAAATTATACAATACATAATATATTTTCAGTGAAAAATCAACATTTTCATTGAGACATGTTAATAAAATGGCTGTTAAAATGCATTCCAAGGCTTTTAACTTTAGATTTCATTGAAAGAGTTCAGATTTAAGGTAAGTTTCACTGATTTACAAAAACACCAAATAAAGTCATGTATTTGCTCCATCTCATGAATTGGACTGATGTGGCTTTTTCACTGTAAATTAATAAATGCAGGCTATACCACTTTGAAGGAATTTGCAATACTTAAAATAGAGCAAATGGTCACCTGAATCTCAAGCTTGTTCGTGCGTTTTTTTAAATGTATCTTGCTGGACTTATGTAAAAAATAAATATGGCATTTCTGAAGGTATATTTAGCTGCCAGTATTATTCTGAGTCTGCCTCTGCATTTTTATTGGCTGTTTATTACTCAGATAAAATGAGCAACATCTTACATTTATTTATTAGTTAACCAGAAGTTTCACTTATTAAAAGTATTTTTTCAGTAAGTATTGTTTTTTTTTCTGCTGTAAAAGGAATGCCAGTATCTAGTGATAGAACACTCATGGATTATTTCTTAAAATATACATGTAAATGTGTGTGTGTGTGTGTGTGTGTGTGTGTGTGTGTGTGTGTGTGTGTGTGTGTGTGTGTGTGTGTGTACAGTTTGTCAGGCAGCTAGTTTATAGGAATAAGGAGCTGTTAACAAGCTGTTTCCTGTGGTTCAGTAGTGCAAGGTCTGATTCCCTCAGCTTCTGTTGCCTAAGTGTGTGATCCGACTTGGCCAGACACGGTTCACGGGCTGAGTGTGAAAAAGTTCAGGGAGATCAACGCTCTAAAAATATAAATAAATAGACTGAACAAACACAGCGTGAGGCAGATTTACCAACCACTGGGTTTGTGTAGCCTTGCAAACCTGTCAATCAGCTGCCTAGTCAACCAGGCAACTGTCACTCTAACATCATCCAGATGGGTCACTAGCGTGTGCGCAAACACACACACACACACACACACACACACACACACACATATATAATACATTTATACACATACATGTGTGTCTGTGTTTGAATGTGTGTGTGTGTGTGTGTGTGTGTGTGTGTGTGTGTGTGTGTGTGTGTGTGTGTGTATGTGTGTGTGTGTTTTGAACACACAAAAATGCTGTGACTGAATGACTTGATAAAATATTTAAGGGCTCATTGATAGAAAGTTTTCCGATATATAAAACTGGAATGAGGAGTCCCAGAGCTACTGTCAGCAATAAAGCAACTTAGAGCTTGTCAGACTGTAGCAAACATTACATAATGAATGATTCTCATTAGTCAGTGATCGGTGTTATAACAGGCTCTGGCCATCTAATTGCACTGTGACCTCAGACATGATGAAAGGTCATTTTAGAGAGCTAAAGATTAATTTTTCAGACTCCCTCTGAAGCAAACAAGGCTTGATGACATAATGCTTGCTTTCAATTAGCAGAGTGTTTCTTTGTTATGACGGCTCTATAAATCAGAGTGATGAAATGTGGTTAAAGCCTGTGCTGACTATATTAAAAAGCAACAAAGTGTCAGAGTGTGTTAATCCTGAGATTGACAGTTTGAGTGACAGACCTCTTTTCTCAACAGTTGGGCTAGCTGTTGTAAGCACATTAAGAAACCCTTCCATTATTAGAGTGTAAATATCTATGTTTTTAAGTGATTCTACAAATGAGACCTTGATGTTTGCAAACTGCATTAGGTTCAAAGAATCACTTATCTGTCAGGACTCATTCAGTTTGATACACCTCAGTAAACCAATTTTCATATTTCATAATAGCTTCAGAGGCAAGATGGTTCTTGTTGTAATCATTGCTTGCCAATCTCTCATTCCTTTGTACTGCCATGTATTAATCATTGCAAAATCATTGCTTGTTATTGTTATATACGGTAGTCACATCTCCTTTCATCTTTGCAGCCTATCTGGAATATCATTAATTGTTCTTGTATGGAAACCCCTTTTCATATCCATACCTCCTGTTAATGTATTTAAGTTATATGTGCATATTTTGGACTTCTGTCAAAAGCTTCAATTCTCCCCATATGAAATATTCTTTCCTTGTGACCCCCCCCCCTTTTTTGCCTTGTGGAAATAATGACCTTTACTCTGATCATCCCTGGAAAGCAACTTACGTATAATCTCTTTACTGTAAAATTCTAGCTCTGACTTTCCAACACGCAGATTTCAAAACCTATAAAGTATGGACTATTATTGTTTTTGTTATTCAGAGGAAAGTAACATAAAAAACAAACATAAAAAACGCACGTCATTAAATCTAGTTAGCACTGCAGTGGTGGTGCTGCGGTAGCGTTGTCGCCTCACAGTAAGACGTTGTCCTGTTCGATTCTCAGCTAGAGCATCTTCTGTGCGGAGACATGTGTGAATGGGCGTACCTTCGTTGAAGGTTGTGCGTCAGGGCTGGCAACTCGGCACGTAAAAATCTACTGCCAATCATTAGCGGACCGGAGTTCCGCTGTGGCGACCCCTAACTGGGAAAAGCCGAAAGACACAACAAGACACAACATTAAATCTAGTTAGCCTTTCATAATATACTGTATTAAGGTTCCTTCCAACTTTTAATTTGTTGCTTATCATTATAATACTGGATATTATATTACTTAGAGTACTGTAACATCTATCATTGACAGATGTTTAATATTAACTATTTCTCAACTGTATCTATTGAACATTAAATTAATTTACATAGAAATGCCTCATCATTTTGCTTTCATTTTGTAAGAGCAACAACAAAAAAATGTATAAATGTTTACAGATACTTCCAAACATTTGTGCTTCGTCTTAACCCATGTAGTCACATAGATACTATGTGCAGTCCTTTTAAACAATATACAAATTATCTAAAGCCTTTTCATTGAAAGAAGATGTCTGAGAGAAGCAGCTGATTGACATCACTGACTTGTCATTTTCTGCATCGAGTGAGTTCCCATTGACTGTGCACACCAAGGTAATTTTTGCACATCATTTGACACCAAATGTAAGCAAATACATATATGCAAATTAGACTGTTACTATCTCTCACTGTCTCTCTACGTGTGTGTATAAATATATAATATATATATATATATATATATATATATATATATATATATATATATACATGTAAACACTCAGTCTCCCTCTCTAATGAACATGATTTAGTTCATTTTTTTGAGTCAACATTTTATATCATCACACCTGATCTGTCAGTCACCTTTTGAACACACATGGCAGGTATGGGTTTTACCATGGATCCTATGGAGGGAGCAAGTCATTCCATTCTTGTAATGGCCCCTCAAGTGAAATAACTCTTGACTGATGGTTCAAAGTTCAATAAATGTGCACATCGATGAAGTGAGTGGTAATGTGTACGTGTGTGCTTATGTGTTTGATATATACATATATATTTATGTACGGGGGCTGTAGGCAAGCCATCAAAATAACGTCCCCTTATGTTCTATCTGCCGATGTAAAAAAAATATTGACAGATAAAATTACTGAAACTTAAGCAGAAGCTTTTGCATTGAATAACATGCATTTGATAAGACTGCACTTTGATCACATGATCACATCACAGGGAGCTAAGTTTATATATATATATATATATATATATATATATATATATATATATATATTAAAAGATATTTATCTTCCTCATCATTGAGCAAACTGTCAAATGAGCGAATAAAAATCGAAAAGACAACTCAATCAATTCAATCAATCAATCAATCAATAAACAAAGAAATAAGCAAGCAAAGCAGCCAGAAGGCTGAAAAACACACCTTTAAAAGAATTCTTTCTTATGGATTCTTAGTCTTACAGACTGCAACCACATATATCTGATTATATATATAAAATGTATAAATATTTATATCTGTGTGCATACTAATGAATGTTGCTGCACAAAGTTATTTGTCCTACATTCCCTGACGTATTAAGTAAGTTAAGGTGTGGTGGATGTTGCATTATTATACAGGACAGAACGAAAGATATTTAATAGCTGGGAGGAAGCGGATTTATTTTTCACTGAGAGAAATAAGTGAGGTAAGTCATGACGTAGTTGGAGGGTGGAGTGTGAAGAAGTAATATAAGGGATGAGTGTAGCTAGTTTCAGTCTTGCATTACTGGCAGCTGAGATACCATCCCTTTCTCCCCTCCTTTGTGAAAGTTGGTGGGTGGAGGGGCAATACCTTCTGTTCATTAGCAACTTCTTTCCATCCCTTTTCTGTCTTGGATTTTGGTAATGTGAGGGGTATTACACTGCCATGGATTTCATATTGCAAGAGAATGTCTGGGTGTCATGCTGCTGATTGTGCTGACAGGTAAGCTGACCAAGAGGCCCCTGTTTCATTGTAAAAGTTTGGATGTTTGGTTACACTTGTTTGAACTCTGTACTTGTTAAACATGTTATACATGCTTGGAGGAATTGTTGAGATTTTATTAAGTTAATGGACACAATTTACAATTCTGGGGCAGTATTTTATTCAGGGAATTGAGGAATTGTGTGTGTGTGTGTGTGTGTGTGTGTGTGTGTGTGTGTGTGTGTGTGTGTATGTATGTATGTATATATGTATATATAGGGTATACTTCATTTGACCTAAATTTCATTTGACTGAAATTCATTTGACTGAGACCAAAACACTGAAACTTCAAAAGACTGAAAACTCCTTTGACTGAAACTCATAATACTGACACATTAAAGTAAAAGGTGTATGCCCTTTTCCCCACTGTAGTGTGATCCTGGACTTTGTATATATAGTTGGGGGGGGTGTGGGGAGCTAAGCCCCCACATAGTTTAGGTAAATATTGTTTTCTGCAAAGAGTTATTCATTGCAGTTATAAATATCCATGTGTATGGTTTAAAATGTATAAAGTATGTGGGGGGGCTTCACCCCCACACCCCCCCAGTGTAGGGCACTGTACCCCCTACACCCCCCTAACCATATATACTAACTCCAGGATACACATTATTGTGCATGCTCCATGACATAATCTGGGATCTTGAAATAATTAACAAAGGAGTGAAATTTTATAGCATAGGCAAGCTACTCTGCTCTCTGCACGAGTGCATTGACAAAACAGATGTTAACTTTAAGGAAAGGCAGCTGTATCTAGAGCTTCTGTATGTACAGTTTTCTGAGAGAGAGAGATTGTGAGTGTGTGTGTGTGTGTGTGTGTGTGTGTGTGTGTGTGTGTGTGTGTGTGTGTGTGTGTGTGTGTATGTTTAGATATGTAGGCAATCTGGGCTTGCACTTGCGACATACATGCATTCCTATGTGCAACCACACATGCATATATATTGGTCCATAGGTAAGTGGTAGGCTACTTGCCCTTGTGAGCCATTTTAATCCTAGACAGTTTCCCTTTTGGTGCTTGAATTAACCTATCTGATTTGGTCTTAAGATTGGCCTTATCCATCCCATGGTTGATAATTACAAATTACGGGAAAGAAGCAGTGGAAACTCACACACTCAATAATCCGAGAAGAGAACCAAACAGCTGTTCACAAATGACTGTGAGCCACGAAGTACTATAATTTTAACGTATAACCAGTTTATTTAAAACCAAGACACGTTTTCATCTCTCTGAAGAGAGAAACTTCATCAGAAATAAAAAGAAACAGTTTTAAAACCTTTTTAAAAGTTCCGCTTTAAATAGTTAGTAATTCGAGTCAATCAGCTGATCCCATTTAATTGGGAAAGGTTCGATATTTAAAGCAATATCAGTAGAAAAATGCGGATTAACAAATGTATATATGTTTTGAAAAAGCAACTCCAATGTTCAAAAACAACTCCAGTATTCAAAAAACAAATGTGTACAAATTGCTTCCAACATCAATTGCAGTAATCACAAAACAATTACTATAACTAGTAATGAGATAACAAAACCTAGTTTGTGACAATGTTTCTACGTTAACTCAAAGTGAATGAAAAGACATACAGTTATCTACCTGATGTTATGTAGTAATAAACAAAGATGGAAAATCAGAATTATCAGAATTTAATGTCTCAAACAACTTTTTAGTTTCAATAGGCAGGTGATGTTACAGTTGTCATTAAGACCAGGCTGGCAAAATGCATTTAGTGACAACTGCCATTCATGTTCACGGCATTCCAATAAAATAGAAGTTGGTCCTCCTCTAGTGTCATACGCTAACTGATCAATAGCTAAAAATTGAAAAGAGTGGTCAGGTTTAGTGTTGACATGCTTAGCTAAAGCATTGTCACTCATGTTTTTAGAGACCGCATACATGTGTTCGTGAATTCTATCACGGAATTTGCGGTCAGTTTTTCCCACATAAAAAGCGTTACAGTTTTTGCACATAGCCAAGTAAATTATGCCTTTAGAGTTGCAATCAAGTTTATAAGTGATATAATACTTTTTTCCGGCTATTTCAAAAGATCTGCTACTTTTTACATGTTTACACATCCTACAAGCTCCTCAAGGAGAAGACCCACATATTCTATTATTTGCTCTAAGTTTATTACATTCAAGGAGACTTTTTAAATTGGCACCTCTCCTGTAGATGATAGTTGGATAAGGTCCACTTCTCTCCATCAGTAAGTTATCTTTGTACAATAGGTACCAGTTCTTATGTAGGGTCAACTTAATTTGGTCACTGTCATTGTTGAAAGTTGTGATGAAACAGGACATATGATGGTGGTTAATGGAACTTGAGTTCACCACTGGAGCGTTACTGTTGAAGTGTAAAGTACTAGTCAGTCTGTTTATAGGGTAAAAATCATTGTTCATGTCAGCTACAGTGATAGACACCTCATTGTGGGTTGTCTTATAATTTAAGGTGGGTTTAAACAGACCTAACTTGTGTTTGTTTACTACTTCTACTGTTAATTCTTGAACAAGATCAATAGGGTATCCTCTATTCACAAACATGTTCTCTAATAGTTAGCATTCCACTAAAAAATCTATTTCTGCAGAGCACATCCTAGCTGCTCTGACTAGTTGACCCTTAACTATAGAGCGTTTCTGTTTGAAAGGATGTGCACTAGAATAATGCAGGAAAGAATTACAGTAAGTTGGTTTCCTGTAAATAGTGGAACACAACTTGTTGTAAACAGGCACTTTGGATAGTTTAACATCCAGGTAGTCAATACTAAGTGTATCGAATTTATATGTAAATTGAAGAAAGGAGGTTCTAGAGTTGAAATGTTTAATGAGTCTATCTGCTGCATAACTGTCACCTCTAAAAATGATAAAAATATCATCTAGAAATCTTGTGTAGTATACAAGGGAATTTAATATTTCCGGTTTATCGAAAATAAATTGTTTTTCCAGTAGGCTACAAAAAGATTAGCTAGAGTTGCCCCACATGTTCAGAGACTAGGTCTATATCATTAGATGAAGCATTTTTTTCTTTCAACATTAGAGACACCCATTCAACTGCCTCCATATGTGGAATGGAAGTGTATAAATCGACCACGTCAATAGTCAGAAGGTTGAAGTCATGGTCGATGCACAAATTATTAAGACTCTCCAGGAATGACCAAGAGCCCTTACAGACTTGTGGAATTTCTCTCAGGTATTTTTGGAGTATAAAGTCAACAACTTTAGCACAAGGGTACATTAACTATGCTCTGCCATCTATGAGAGGTCTCATTGGTGGATTCAAAGTATCCTTGTGGATTTTAGGAATTCCAAACATTATTGGTAACTTTGGAAAGGGGATGTTAATGTAGTTGAAGGTGTCTAGATCTATTTTAGCTTCGGTAAATAAGTCTCTGAAATAGTTTTTAACTCTAGACAAAGCTATATTATATTCATTAAGTGATACCTTAGAATAAGCCGGGTTATCTAACACTACTTCCATCCTGTTGTTGTAGTCAGTGGTGTCGAAAATGACTAAACCACCCCCCTTGTCCAGTTTAATACTCCGTACCATGGATGATCTAATCAAGTTCAGTGCTTGGGTTTGTTCAAAACTCACGTTACGAGATCTAGAGTGGTTAGTTTATTTATGGCTTATATGGCTTATATAGAGGAGGCACTAATTTATGATCGATGACATAACATCTACCTTGATGAAATGGATATTTGGAGACAATATCTTGATTACTGTTGGCTTGTGTGGAGGGCTGATGCTGGGTATATTCAGGAATTTGTGGAATACTTGAATGAAAATATTTGGGGTATTGAATTCAACTTGACCTGACATAAACAAGAAATAACATTTCTGGATGTTTTGGTCACACGTACTCCTTTGAATACATTAGAAACACAGGTGTTCTGCAAATTCCTCCAATATAATACTTTACTTCACGCGTCTAGCTTCCACCCTCAACATGTCATCAGGAACATCCTCAAGTCTCAATTTCTCAGGGTAAAAGGAATATGCTCCAGTACTGCCACTCATGATCATTTCAGATCGGACTTATGTGCCAGATTCAAAGCCTGAGGATACAGGGTTGGTGACATCTGTGTGGTTAGTCAGCATGCGCAACTACATGATAGATCTGAGTTACTAAGGTACAGGGAACGGGTTCCTGATCAGGGTTCTCAGATAAGTTTAGTGACTACTTATGGTAAAAACACTAAATCATTTATGGATATAGTTTCAAGACACTGGAACATTTTAGAGGGTGAGGGTCCTTTTATGGATATTTTGGGTGACAGATGTTCTTTTTCCTTTCGTAAGGGCAGATCTTTGGGTTCTCTGTTCAGCCACTACTGTATGAGAAAACATTGATAGAAAGGACCATTACTGGGCACAAGTTGGTAGGTTGCCATCCTTGTGGTCATTGCTCAAGTTGTTCACATATACATAAAACTACTCGTTTCACTAGTAAAAATACTTAAAATATTTATGATATAAATTTTTTTTGGCAATTGCAGCTCAACATGGGTGATTTATCTAGCTAGCTGCTTCTGTCAAGCTTTTTATGTGGGACAAACGTCTAGACCTTTTAGGCTTAGAATCAGTGAACATTTGAGCAATATTAGGACACACAAACAAACCAGTGCCCTATACAAGCATATCTGTAACCATCAGGCAGGTTTTTTTTCAGATTTACTATTATTGATTGCATTGTGCAGAAAAATAATGATTTAGCTGGATTACATCAGGTTTTGAATACTAAAGAAAAAAAGTGGATTGTTAAACTGGGAGGGCTTTTTCCTCCCGGTTTAAATGAGCATTTTTGACTACTTTACTTGTTTACTGTTCTGACTGGCCTCTGTCCTATTCACTACCTTATATATTAATGGGCTGTATTTGAATGTAATGGTACTTGTTTATTTTTGTCACACTGAGGAAGGCTGTTAAGCCGAAACTGGTTTGTGCAGTTTGTTTTCATTGCTAATACAATGTGTGTCTTTTAAATGCATTTATTTTCAGAACAGGATTTGTGCTGGCTCCTTTTTTTGTTTGCGTCTTTATAATTCCAAAATCCCCACAATAATTTAGTATGGAATCAGCTGCATCGGATTGGCTAATAAAAAAAAAAAAAAACTAATTGCCTTTTCGTTTTGTATAAAATGCTGCAGCCTAGAATAAGAAGTCAAGAAACTAATATTCCTTTAGTTGAAGAAGTATTGTAGCTTAAACCAGTGTCTGTGTCAGATGATTCATGATTCTTAGGGTTAGGTGTTCTATTCAGTGTCTTTATTGACTGTGACATGAAGAATGATCAGGTGAATATCTGGGATAAAATGTGAAAAGAGGCCTAGGTGAAGCTTGCAGCTGTGGACAAAAATTTATAGCCTGTTTGTTGGAAGGCTGTGAGAGGTGCATTTGTTGGGTGAAAGTGGTGGAGTTACCTGTATGGTCTGAGAACATTGCATACAGGGTACTTTGTATATTGTGCAAACACTTTTGGAATTACTCTTTGCAAACTCAAAAATGGTATTTTCATTTCATCCTTTAAATAAAACTGTCTTTACATTTCTCTATTCCCAGAATCTACACAGTTTCACACACACACACACACACACACACACACACACAGTCTTTTTCCTTATTGTACTGAACCCTTTCTTGTATCCTGCTTGAAAAGTCTGTGCTTAATGATAGAGGAATTAACATAGGATTCATGAGACAATTCAAGGCAACTGAGTCTTGCATACTACACCTTGCCGATACCCACCCAAGTCTGCTCATCCTCTGTCTAGAACGGCTAGTTAAGCTTGTGGGTAAATTTATGAATACCCATTAAATTATCCAGGTCCTGTTTGAGAGGCGATAATATATCACATTGCTTAATCTGCAGGATGAGTTTATTCCAGAGGTGGAAGAGTCACCGAATAATGAACCTGCCTCTCTACCTTGTTTAGTAACCTGCTGATGAAGATTTAGATACCTGTTTGTGGCATTTGTAGGACTATTTGACTTGCAAAGGTAGAAGAGAAGAAAAGAACCAGGACCCTTGGGTTCCTTTCTGCATGGAAAAGAAGTCCTAGATCTCCTTTGACGAGTTAGTATGACACTGTATAAAGAAATAATGGTTCTCATCTTTTCTGGTAGCTTAGGAAATTTAAGCCCATGACCTACATAGGTTGGAACCTGTGGGGTTTTTAATTGTTTAATACATAGAGTGGGTCATTGTAGTTAATAATTGGCCTGATCAGTGTTGAATATAAGGGGGAAATTACCTCTTTAGATCTGAATGATATTCCTCTGTAAATTAGCTGCACCAAACAGAAGGATTTCTTGAATAATGTTACATGGTGATAAAATACAGAGAACTATTACCAGCCTTCCCATTATGAGGCAAATTATTGTCTGTGCTGTGTGGTGGATGTAGTAGCCAAATATATTTTAACATAATAGATGATAAACCGATAGTTTGTCCTGTTTAAGTGCTACTTGGAGTTCCGTAACTTCATTTTGTGGGTCTCTGAAATCAGTCTTGCTGTAATATTGTCCCAAACAAATATGGATATGTTTTTGTTTCATTCCAGTCATATTTTCCAAGCTAATATATGATATTCCTTGTTTTCAGTTGCTCCTTTATTTAGAGGTATCCTTCAAGGCTGCATACTTCCCAACTTTTCTTCTGCATCTTCATAAACAAACCGTACAATTACCTCTTTATCCTACCACTCATTTTATATGCTGATTTTGTACTCAATCCACTTACCAACTGGACTGACAACAACAAAATATTCATAAATGCCTCAGAAATTAGTGCCATGCGCTCACTGGAAAAAGACAGAGCTTCTCCAAAATGCCAAGCACATTGCAAATATTTGTACTCCATGAAAAAAGAACTGAAACAACTACTTTCAATTGTATAAGCATTTGGCTGCATTAATTCCCACCTTTAAAAATTTGTATCTCAGAAATCAAAAATAAAACAAAGTAGTTACTTTTCAGGGACCAGAGACATCTGACAT